>NC_038246.2:28350516-28454572 GCF_000004515.6 Glycine max
TCATTCTTGATCTTTGGTACCAACAATGTTAACTTTATTATTATTTCAACAAAATTGCCCTCTCCTATTGGGCTACAATCTAATAAATAGGGTCATTCCTAGTTAATCTTCTTGAATACAGAACCAGCATGACTTAATATTTACATTTTTTCCATAAAAAAAAGCCTTTAATATTGTTCTCAGATGGAACTGTTCACAAGCAGCATAACTAGGAATGACCCTATTTATTAGATTGTAGCCCAATAGGAGAGGGCAATTTTGTTGAAATAATAATAAAGTTAACATTGTTGGAACCAAAGATCAAGAATGAAAAGTCTAACCCTTCAAAATTCACATAATTTTGATGATAACAAAATTTATGATATTTTAAGATCTAACAAGTTATTTTAGAATGCATCCAGACAAGAAAAAGATATAAATTCCTATCTTAGACACAATAAGAATATTTGTATAAAAAGTGGCATTGATGCTCTTTTAAAAGAAAGCATCCAAAGTTTTAGAAAGCCAAGCTTTCTCTGAACGTCCAAAGTGATTCATTTGTGTACATACCAAAATTCGGAGTTGTCCCACGTCACGGTGGATGTGGCCAATGTGGGCTCTAAGATCTCACACGTCAAACTGAGAGTTCCTTTTGTTAAGAAGATAAGAGGGGAACCTACAAAATAAAGGACTTTGACACTCAAGTAAGACGTGAGTTAGGAGAGTATGAAAAAAGTGAGATGAAACTTGGTACTTATAGAGTGAAAAGAGTAGGATGGCGTCTGCGCCATATGTGAGTTGGAAAAGAGTTTTTTTGGTCGTTGTCTGGGGTCAACAATGATAGGCCCAAAGTATGCTAGGGAGTTCCTCCTTCCATAGACCCTTAGACTTGTCAAGTCAAGTGTGCATGGCCCTGACGATAACTTTGTTGGCTGCCTTTGCCTAACCGTTGTCTAGGGATGTTCAACAAAGGTTACAAGTTGCTTGACGCCTAGTCTCGTCAGGAAGTCTTCATAAGTCAGTGACAATGGCGTAAGGGACATGTTAGTCGGTGAATACAACTAACTTTTGTGTATAAAACTTGTGTAAATTGTAGCAAACTCTTCCAATTTATGGTTACTTTGTAGTGTTATAAGTATTTTCAGTTAAGTATAGGTAATAAATACTTAGTACTTCCTTTTTGTGTGTTTAATAATCTTTTTCTCTCAATTTTAGGTTAATTAGGAAAGCTTTGGAAAGTGCTATTTTTCACCTTCTCGCTAAGCCAATCTACTGGCTTAGCGAGCCTCCGCTAAGCGCAACACTTATGGGCTAAGCGCGACGAAGACTCTGGAAGAAGATGAGCTATACAGGTTTGTTAAGCGCACCACTTCATCTCACTAAGCACACCACTTCAGTTCATCCGCTAAGCGAGAAAGGCACGCACTAAGCCGAAATTCACTAATGTGCGCTAAGCGGTCCATAAGTGCGCTAAGTGCACGAGCATAAACAAGGCCACCTATTTAAGCTTGAAATCAGATTTCAGAAGGAGTGTTTGGACTGGGATTCAGAGCTTTGCATGTCTAGGGTTTCTCGAGAGAGAAAGGTCCAAGTTCCACAGAGATTTTTCTCTGTGAAGATCTACAGAGACCAGAGCTTGAAGCAGGAGCCAGTTTGAGAGCTTGAGATGAGTTTGTGAGTGATTGTGAGATCCTAGAGGTAAAGAAGACATCCTCACCACTTGTATTTTTGCAATCGTTCATCTTGTTCTTCTCTTTGTTGTAAAGAAGGCTTCCTGGTATGGAAAGCTAAATCCTCTATTGGATCTTCCCTATAGGTACCTGATGTAAATATATTTTTTTTATCTATTTAATGATGTTTTGTGTGTTCTTTGTGCTATATGCTTTTCACTCCTGTATGCCTTTACCTTGATCACGTAGATGCATGCTTTGTTAGGGTCATTCAACAGTGGAAACTGGTCTGACTCTAAAGTCTTTGATAGTACAGGGCTAAGTTGTCGCACCATCACGAGGAATCGGGGTGCTATAAGTTAGTTGTGTATGTGTGTCTTAATGCGGTCCTGATTGAGTTTAGTCTTACAAGAGGAATCTACGGACGATGCTTGATCAGGATTAGGCTAAACTATCATGAGGAATTAGGGTTTAGTATCTCAGGAGACACCATAGGAACACATGAGCATCGTTATCTAGAGAATATCTTTTCAGCATCAGGCACCTATTAGGAAGACCAATGTATTTCTACTTATTTTTACACATCATTTCTCTCACGTGATTTTCTTTCTTTTTGCACAGATAATTTATACACCTATTCATATTCACACTTACCTTTACACACCAGACACCTATTTTCTGAAATAGCTTACCAAATAACACAAGTTCCCCGAGTGTTCAATACTTGGTTCTTGCCGTTTTATACTACTTGTGCGATCCGGTGCACTTGCCGGAAGCCAAACAAATTTTTGGCGCCGTTGCCGAGGAACTTCTTTTTATTTGGGAAGTTAGTTTGTCTTTAGGTGTCTATTCTTTATTTTCTTTGATTATTTTTGTGAATATTTGTTCTTAATTCCTATTTGTCTTTTCTTGTTAAACTGGATAACCGTTGTTCTGTTAGTATTGTATATGCATAGATCTCCCACCGGCAATTTAGTTCCTTTGGACTTAGAAATTGAGGCTACATTGTGAAGGAACAGAGCCGAGAGGAGAAGGAAACTTCTGCAAGACAAAGCAGTTGCATCCATTCTTGAGGAGGAGAATCATTTCTCTGACTTACTATCACCTGATTCACCATCATCAAGGGAATCCGCCACTCAATTACCTGAAGTCATTACCATGGAAGAAGAGCATGACCAGAGGATTACCCTTGAGGATTACTCAAGTAGTTCAGTACCACAATTTTTCACCAACATTGCACATCCTGAAGTGCAAGCTAACAACATCAACTACCCACATTCCTTTATTCATTTAATACAGGGGAATTTATTTCAAGGATTACCTAATGAAGACCCCTATGCACACTTGGCAACGTTCATTGAAATATGCAACACTATTAAGATTGTCGATGTACCAGACGAAGCCATTAGGCTCAACCTTTTCTCATTCTCATTGGCAGGAGAAGCCAAGAGGTGGCTCCACTCATTCAAAGGTAACAGTCTGAAAACCTGGGAATAAGTTGTTGAAAAGTTCCTAAAGAAATACTTCCCAGAGTCCAAGACTGCGGAAGGGAAAGCTATAATCTCTTCATTTTATCAGTTTCCTAATGAATCTCTGAGTGAAGCATTGGAGAGGTTCAGAGGCTTGTTGAGAAGAACTCCCACTCATGGGTTTTTTGAGCTAATCCAATTGAATATGTTTATAGATGGGCTGAGACCACAAACCAAGCAACTATTAGATGCTTCAGTAGGGGGAAAGATACAACTGAAGACCCCAGAAGAAGCAACTAAGCTAATTGAGAACATGTCAGCCAGTGATCATGTCATTCTAAGAGACAGAACCCATCAACCCACAAAGAAAAGCTTGATAGAGCTATCATCACATGACGCTTTATTGGCACAGAACAAGTTGCTTTCTAAGCAACTTGAGATTTCAAAAGAAACACTCGGTAAATTTCCAACTAATTCTGTTTTGCAGGTCACAGATTGTACCATCTGTGGTGAGGCTCATTAAACAGGCCAATGTATTCCCACTAAAGAAAACACTCAAGAAATTCATTATGTGGGAAATCAACAGCGACAAGGGTATACTCAAGGAGGATTTTCAGGCTTTCAGTAGGGTCCCTATAATCAACAAGGACAGTGGAGGACACACCCTGGTAACCAGTTCAACAAAGACCAGAGTGGGCCTTCAAACAGGCCAATCCAACAAGGACCTAACACATTCCAGAGGACTACTACGTTGGAGGAGACCTTGACTCAGTTTATGTAAGTAACAATGTCAAATCATAAAAGCACTGAGTTAGCACTGAAGAACCTTGAGGTCTAGGTGGGACAACTGGCCAAGCAGATAGCTGACAAGTCATCCAACAATTTTAAGGCAAATATAGAACAGAATCCCAAGGAGGAATGCAAAGTTGTGATGACAAGGAGAAAAAGGTTTGTGGAGGCTAAGGATGAGGATAATGTGGTGCATAAGAAGAAAACTGCTAACAAGAAAGGTACCGATGGCAAGAAAAATGAGGTAAGAGGTGAAAGTAATCAAGAGAAAGAGGAACAAATAATGGTCAAGAATAAAGAATTGAAGGACCAAGAAAAAGAAAAAGAAGTAGAAAAAGAAATAGAAAATGAAAAAAATGAAAAAGAAGAAAAAAATAATAAGAATGCAAAGAAGAGTAGAAGTGAAAAAGTTGTGGATGAAGGTGTGGAAGTACCATATCCTGTGGTACCTTCCAAGAAGGAAAAAGATTGTCATCTGGCGAGATTTTTAGACATTTTCAGGAAATTGGAAATAACTATGCCCTTCAGAGAAGCTTTGCAGCAGATGCCACTTTACTCTAAATTCTTGAAAGATATGTTAACAAGGAAGCATAAATATATTCACCAGGAAAACATCATAGTGGAAGGAAAGTGCTGTGCTGTGATCCAAAAGATCCTTCCACCCAAGCATAAAGATCCTGAGAGTGTAACTATTCCTTGTTCAATTGGAGAAGTCAATGTGGGAAAAGCTCTTATTGGCCTGGGAGCCAGCATCAATTTGATGCCACTCTCCATGTGCAGAAGATTGGGAGAGTTGGAAATAATGCCCACTCGAATGACTTTACAACTAGTTGACCACTCCATTACCAGGCCATATGGAGTAATTGAAGATGTGTTGGTCAGAATAAAACATTTTATCTTCCCGACAGACTTTGTGGTAATGGATATCTCTGAAGATACTGACATCCCTGCAATATTGGGAAGGCCATTCATGTTGACTGCAAGTTGCATAGTTGATATGGGGAAGAGGAAGCTGGAGCTAGGTTTTGAAGATCAGAAAATTGATTTTGATTTATTTGTTGAAAACAAGCCTGCTCCAGAACACAATGTCTGCTTACAGGTAATGGAAGGAGGTCAAGAGGTTCTGAAAGTAAGAACCAAAACATAAAATCACCCAGTGAGGTAAAAGCATCAAGTTAATGACATTAAAGAAGCGCTTCCTGGGAGGCAACCCAGTTTTAATTTCTGCTATTTTTGTTTTTCATGCATTTAATCATTTGGAACTTGCTGTATAATCTGTACATATGAGTATAGCAGCCTATCTTTGCATGTTTAACATAAGGGTTTCAATTTCTTGGGAAAAGGACTGAAAAATAACTTAGAAAACATTTTTCTGAAAAATAGTCCTTTCGCTAAGTGCGAGCCTCGTGCTAAGCGCATCTTTGATCATGCACTAAGCTGTGAGTCTCAAGCGCTTAGCGCCCAACCCTTGCATCTAAGGCTGATTTGGTATGCTAAGCTGGCCAAGGATGAGCTAAGCCAACTTCAATTCGATCTGAATTCGACTAAGCTTTAGCCTGATCGCTAAGCGATAGCTTATCCTTGGCTAAGTACGACTCAGTGTCGCCATGTGAGATTTGTTGTGGCATCCACTGAGCTAAGCGCTAGTCATGGCAGCTAAGCTGAATTCATTGCGGCAATGTGAGCACTAAGCGAGTTCTTATCAGCTAAGCGCATGCTCCTTTGTACTTAAGATGCATCATTTTAGCTAAGCCAGCTAGAGCCTGGCTTAGCGAGAGTGGCAGCTTTTCGGATCTGCAAACCTCGCTAAGCGGTCTTATCCTCGTGCTAAGCCAAGCCTATGTAAAAAAAATGAATTTTGAATTTGAAACGTCGACTAAGCGTGTAGATCCGCTAAGCGAGCCTTGTTGAGAAACCAAACGTCTCTCTGGCTCGCTTAGCGCAGCGTTCCGCTAAGCGAAAGTGTCGAAAACTACTTAAGTGAGTGTAACAGCAGTTACACTCACACTTGCCAGATTTCGGAAACACCTTCTCTACTCTCTCTCTCTCCAAAAATTTGCACATTTTGCATCTGTGCTTTCTCTTTGCATTGTCTACTTCCAATCCCAAAGCATTAACAATCCAAGTAAGTTCCTTGATTCTTTTTCTCTTTTTCTTGTCTAAACTTTAGGGTAGAAGATTTCAACTATATTTTTAGATTTTTAGGGTTTTTATGTTTTTTTAGAATTAGTTTAAGATTAGGACTATATACGCTTGTATACTGTATTGAGTATGATGCACACATTGCATGTCGGATATGCCTTTTAGAGGCTTGAAAAGTGCAGGAAAACGAATTGCGTTTTCTGCATTTTCTGGAAAACGCAATGAACTCGCTAAGCAAGCATGCTGCGCTAAGCGAGTTCATCAGAACTCAATGTGTATATGGGCGTTCCCGAAAGGACTCGCTAAGCAAACCTATCGTGCTAAGCGAGTTCATCCTTTGAGGATGAACACTCATCCTCTTGCTGAGCTACCCATAGCTAAGCGAGGCTGAATCGCTAAGCCTAGGTAACTCAAACAAATTTTTGTAAATAGCCACGCGTTAAGCCGAGCTTGCCTGAGCCAAGCACGATTTGTTGCGGCATCCGTTGAGCTAAGTGACCTTCGCTCGCTAAGCTCCCAATACTTAGTGGAATTTTTGAAGAGTTGCTGCCGCTAAGCGTAGCCTTTAAGGAGATTAGCACATATCCTTGCGGCAGATGTTCAGCTTAGCGGGCGATGTCTAGCTAAGCCAATTCTACAGAAGCTAAATTTCTTCAACTTCCGCTAAACGGCTCCTCATGTCGCTAAGCGGTAGTGTTTTTTTTTTTTTTTGCAAAGGCTAGCTAAGAGGACCATGTCTCGCTAAGCGACCAATATCTTTTTTAGTTTTATTTTTCAGTTTTTGAAATTCAAATAACTTGTGTCCTGATTAGTTGTTTGGTTCCTTTATATGCAGATGGCTTCTAGGAAACATAAAAGTATTAGTTCAAGACCCACAGCACAGTATGACACAAGGAGATTCTCTTCCTTAGATGCTTGGACCAGATACACAGATAATGTTCTAGGGAGAAACATTTTACCTGAGAGGAAGGTAAAGCTCTATCACATTGAGATAAATGATTTTAAAGCTGAACTGGAGAGGCGTAATTTCCATAAACGCCTCACCAATTTAGTTGATGGGAGCATAGACTTGGCTTTGGTGAAAGAGTTCTATGCAAATTTATACAATTCTGAGGACCATCCACCAAAGCAGTCCAGAGTCAGAGGTCATTTGGTGAAGATTGATGCTGATAGTCTCAACACATTCCTGGAGACACCTGTGGTATTAGCTGAGGGAGAGACTCTACTCGCATACTCCAGATACTGCAGGTTGCCTACAAACTTCAGAGAGATAGAGGCTATTTTATGCATACATGGCCGAGGGTTCATCTTGAACTCTGAGGGCCATCCTGGGAAGATTCTCAGGAAGGATTTGACTACACTAGCTCAGGTGTGGAGTGTCCTCTCATACTCCAACTTGGCCCTTACATCACATACCTCTGATCTGACAGTGGACAGAGCTAGGCTAATTTTTGGCCTAGTCTCTCACTTGGATATGAACATAGGAGCACTGATCTCTGGCCAGATGACCTCTATAGCCCAGTCTAACACTTCTAGACTTGGGTTCCCTACTCTGATAACCGCATTATGTAGGGCCAGTGGGGTTGTCTCTGATAGCCTTACCTTTGAGCGCCTAACCCCATTCATTAACTTGGCCTACATCAAGAAGAATTGTTGGAATCCCGACGATCTAACAGTTTCTATCCGAGGGGCTAGGAAGGCGAGGGCAAGGCCAACTGAGCTTCCTTCTACTTATGTAGCTCCTACTCCAGCATCCACTTCAGCAGTCCCTTCTATCCCAGCTCAGACAGATTCTCAGCGCTTTGAAGCCATGCTTCAGAGCATTCATCAAGAACAGATCATTTTACTACAAAGTTTACAGGTGGTGGTGCCTCCAGGATCTATTCCTTCAGTTGAGCAGTTCAGGGAGATGGTAGCCTGGCCCGGGACCCAACCTTCTCTTCATAGGGAAGATGAAGGTCCCACAGCCCAGGTACCTCAACATATGGAGGATGAGTCATCTGAGGCCACCATCCCAGAGCCATTTGATATAGGAGAAGAGGCAGAGGAGACACAGGTGAGACAGGTAGCTACTGCCACTCCTGAGCGATCCCTTAAGGCTACTTCAAAGCCTTTTGCACCAGTGGTAAACCTACCCTCACCTCAGCCTGCAGCAAACCCCTTCACTCCTCTCCTAGAGATGCCAGAGGACCCGACTACACCATTCCTAGCTATGGACACTTCTCCTCCAACTACTCCAGTGCTTCAGCTGATAGATGAGGAGGATGGTCAGACACAGGACACCCAGGACCAGTCATATGAATTTTGATTCCTGATGATACTTTTTGCTTTTTGATTTATTATTTTTATAATTTTGGTTTTCGTACAGTATTTCCTTTATGTTTACATACACTGCTAGTTTTATTTATGAGTAGTTCGTTTGCTCATCCTGAAGCATTTTGAATAGTTTAACTTGGTTTTCAATGATATGGTAGTGAAGCACTTTTATTGACTTATGAAAATAGTTGTATGCTTTTATTTTGAGTTGAGTGCATGATTGTGATGGAGTTTGTGTTTCTTTTCATGAGTTTGAGCAAGTGTGTATGTTAGACAAAGAAAGAACAAGAATGTGAACTTGAATTTAGAATTGTTAGTCAGTAGACAGATTGATTGAGAAAGAAAAGCTTAAATCTCTAAATTTTAGAATGAAATGTATAAACGAGAACATGATGAAGGCCGTGATTGTACATACACAAGCCTTTTGACCAAAGAGCTTACCTTGAATGATTGATGTGCCATCATTTTCTTCTATTTTCTAAACCCTTTTTGCACCATTTTAATTACTGATTGGTCTTAATTGTCAATTAATTAGGCAGTTTTATTATTTGGGCCTATTTAGCTAATTTGATGTTTTTAATCTAATTTCAGGAATTAATGAAACATTGGGCTTAATCCAGATTTTGGTTGTGGACTTGAAGAGGGCAAATAAAGCAGCGCTTACCTTAGTTAATTTCTAATTAGGAAATTTCGCAATTTTATTTTATGTTGTTCAGTGTTTATTTCATTTTGGGCCAGAGTATTGTAATAGGGCCCAGTGACTTTGAGTGACTCTTTTTAAACAGCAGCCTTGGGATTCGTGCAAGGCATTCTGTCATGCTATTCATTATTCAGAGCTTTGGTTTTAGGGTTTTTACGTTTTCTGCCTTGATGCTACTGTTCACGTAATGCAATTTTACGTTTTCTACTTCTAATTACAATTTCGTTCTTGCTTCTTCTTCTACTCTCATTTACGTTTCTGTTCATTTACATTTCTGCTTTATGTTTCATTTGCGTTTACTGTTTGAATCCATGGAAGGCTAGATTTTCTGGTGTTGTTTCCTTTTAAGGACGAAACCCAACTCTCTTTGAGGTTTCGCTTGTAATGTGGCTTCCTGGCAGTTTTCCCTTCACTAGTTATCCCAAATTCGTGAATATTAATCAGTGCATGCTTCGTGTTCGATTAATTGCCTCTGAGCCTAACTTGTGTTTCATGCTTAATGGACGAAGGGCTAACTGGTGTATGTGGTGCCTAATCACGTATTGAAAACCCTAAGTTGATTTTCGCTTAGTAAATTGAAATAGGGTTGGATTAAGTGGTTGACTGTTAGGGACGAATTCTCCATAACCCAGGATAAGAGAATGGCTTCTGAATCAGAGGAAACAACCCGTTTTTAATATTAGTAGTTTAAAATTCCAGTTTACTTGTTCTGCTCTTTAATCACGAAACAAACAAACCCCCCCAATCGTTACTGTTACTGCGCAAGTATATTATGAACATTTGGTTTGTCATTGCTCGTTAGGAAACGACCTAGGATCACTTCCTAGTTACTGCATTTTCATGTTTATTTCATTCGGGTGTGACCTCGATTAAATTTGGCGCCGTTGCCGGAGAGCAGTGTCCAAAGGTTCATAATAGCTAGCTAGTGTTGTGTGTTTAATGCTTTCGTGTTTTATGTTTAATTGTTAGTATTGTGTTAGTATGTGTGTTAGTGTTGTTTAGTGTCCTGGTATTTTGTTTAGTGTGTGTTTTGTTTCAGTTTTCCCATTAAGCGTTTCCCCTGTTTCAGTCTTGGGTGTTTTGCTGTGAATAGTGTTTTGCGACGGACTTAGCGACCACTTTTGCTTGCGGCAAAACAGAGTAGTAGTAGAAATCAATTAGAGACGGATTTTAGCGACCACCCATGCTGAATTATTTGTGATTTTTTGTTTTAGTAGCTAGGGTTGTTATTTTTGGTGGAATTTTTTTTGTGGTAACTTCTTTTAATCCATGTTTTGTGGGAAAAATAGCTAGAGCCTTTAGTTTGGTCAAATTTGAAAGTTTCAAAAAACTAGCAAATTTTGTGTTTGTCAAAACTTCAAACGGCCATAACTTTTGCTCCAGTTATCAGAATCGCAATTATTATACATGCATTTGGGGTAGAAAAAAATTTCCTATGCCTATGGCCGGCTGGGGTCTCCATCGTCCATAAAAAGCGATTCTGTCAAAAGTTTTCTATTTTTCAAGTTTTATTCACTTATTTTTCTTAACCCAACAATTTTAGCTTTCATAGTTAGACTTTGAATTTTTGTCTGAAATTTTTTGTGCTATCTTCTCATCATTTTATAAGGTTGCTCACAAAATTTCAAGTTATTTGGATATCATTTGAGGGTAGCTGTAGTTCAAACATGCACCTTTATTTACATGACAAGGCAACTAGTTGTGCATGCTGAATGTAGTGTATGACTAGAGGCAATCCATCTGACTTACAACCCTTTGACCCTGAGATAGATAGGACATTTCATAGATTAGTTAGGCATCATTTTATACCTTTTGATCATCCTGAGCATTCCATTACTGGTGAATCTGTGCATTCTGTTATTAGTGATTTTGAACATCCTAATTTGGAGCATTATAATTTTGAGCATTCTGATTTTTCACGTTCTGAGAACATGGCACAACCTCTACCCCGTGAGAGGACTCTAAGGGAAATGGCTGTACCTGATTTCACCTACGAAAGCTTGCGCATCCAATACCCTGATGAGGATGTCCCATATGTTCTTAAAACTGGACTGATTCGTTTGCTTCCAAAGTTTCATGGCCTTGCAGCTGAAGACCCGCACAAAAATTTAAAGGAATTTCATATTGTCTGCTCCACCATGAAACCCCCAGATGTCCAGGAGGATCACATATTTCTGAAGGCTTTTCCTCATTCTCTGGAGGGAGTGGCAAAGGACTGGCTTTATTACCTTGCTCCAAGGTCCATCACGAGCTGGGATGACCTTAAGAGAGTATTCTTAGAAAATTTTTTCCCTGCTTCCAGGACCACAGCCATCAGGAAAGATATCTCAGGTATTAGACAACTCAGTGGAGAGAGCCTGTATGAGTACTGGGAGCGATTTAAAAAACTATGTGCCAGTTGCCCTCACCATCAGATTTCGGAGCAGCTTCTTCTCTAATATTTTTATGAAGGACTCAGTAATATGGAGAGAAGTATGATAGATGCTGCCAGTGGTGGAGCCCTTGGAGACATGACTCCTGCTGAAGCCAGAAATTTAATTGAGAAGATGGCTTCCAACTCTCAGTAGTTTAGCGCCAGAAATGATGCCATAGTCATTAGAGGAGTGCATGAGGTAGCTACAAACTCAGCTGCATCATCTGAGACTAAGAAGCTTGAAGGAAAACTGGATGCATTGGTTAACTTGGTAACCCAGCTGGCCTTGAATCAGAAATCTGTACCTGTTGCAAGGTGTCATACCCTAATTTCGTCTGGGGACCTTTGCTTGATGACATGCGACCTTTGTTTGGTCCTTGTAAGGTGCTTGGCACCCATCATTAGGCAATTTGTGGAATTCCGGGACATGCCGAATTACAAAAGAAAATATTGATGCACAATCCCTAAAGGTTCCGTGACACCCCGAAAATCAAATGGAAGCATCGTTGCATAATTAGTGAGGTTCCGTAACATTCCGTAAGTCAAAAAGGGGATGATTATGTAATCCGCAAGGTTCCGTAACATTACAGAAAGAAAACAAGTATCGTTACGAAATTCGTAAGTTTCCGTAACTTTACGAAAAAAGAATCATCAAAAAAAGTAGAGGGGGTGTACTTAGTAAAAATGGGGGTGCAAATAGCAACCAGGCCCACTTGGGCCCTCCAGAATATTCCTCCAGAAGGCTGTTGCTTCTGGAGGAAGCAACCCTGCTCGCCTGGGCGAGCTGGGCGGCAAGCATCTCCCCTATTTTGCTATAAATAGGGGAGGAAGTGAGAAGGAAAGGGGTTCAGCCCCTTAGGCACTTCTCTCTCTTTCGAATTTGCTTGGAAAAATTGTTTCCGTGAAGAAAATTTAAGCCGAGGCGCTTCCGAAACGTTTCCGTAACGTTTTCCGTGAAGATTTTCGCAAAGGTTTCGACCGTTCTTCTACGTTCTTCATTCGTTCTTCATCGTTCATCGATCTTCAACGGGTAAGTACCTCGAACCAAGCTTTTCGATTCATTCAATGTACCCTTGGTGGTCCAAATTGTGTTTTGTGTATTTCTATTCTCGTTTTATTTACTTTTTATACCCTCTTTTGACGTGCTTAAGCCATTTTACTTAAGTCATTTCTCGCTTAACCTAAAAATAAAATAAGTTTCCACCGATCGTTTGAATTGTATTATCCGTTAACTTCGGTTAAAATAAATTCCGACCGTTCGGTCGTGCCGTAACCACGTTGGAAATCAAAAAAAGAGATAAAAAATAATATAATAATCAAAAAACATCTTTTTAGTAAAATAAAGCGGAAAATCAATCGGACGTTTTCTCTTTGGGATTTCTCATTCTTAATCGAATTGACTAATAACTAAAGTGAAACTAAGGCTAAAATCAATTCGCCTAGTCAAGCTCGTCCATAAAAATAGGTTTTTGAAGTTTGTCATTTCAATTTCTTACTAAGTAAAATGGATCATTTTCAAGGTCCAACGCCTTAAAATGATCACTTCTTAAAGTAAAAAAGAATCACTTGATAAGAAAGAACTACGTAGGTCTAATTTCCTCATCGCAATTGAGGAATACGTAGGAGCAAAGGAAACACCCTTGTCGACCACAAAAAGAGAAAAATATAAAAGGGGTATAAAGGATATAAGGACATAAAAAGGGAACATAAAAAATCAAAGTCATGTTTGCACATTCGATTAAAGGCTGCCGTCCCTTGGGACGGACGTGTGGGGTGCTAATACCTTCCCCGAGCGTAAATACAACTCCCGAACCTTTCACTTAAAAGTTCGTAGATCGCGTCTTTTCCGGTTTTTCTGACGTTTTCCTCAAATAAACGTTGGTGGCGACTCCGCGCGTATTCCTTTCGTGGAACACGCATCCCGCGAGTCTCGCGTCGCCCTCCCGTCGAAGGGTAGGTTGCGACAGTTGGCGACTCCACTGGGGACTGTTTTTAGAGAGTTAGGCCATTTAATCTTGTACAATGTTTTACCATGACTTACTCCTTTGTGGGTTTCCCTTCATTATGTTCTTGTGTATACAAACTCTTTATTGCTTTTAGTGCGTTTTAAAATGTATGCATGAAGTAAATATTTATTCATTTGATGCACACAAACACCAACACTATTTGCACACACTGTGAGTGAAAAGGGCCCTATACCCGGGTTCATGGGAACATAAGGAGTGGAGGTGAATCTGTGATCATGCTAGGTCTCCGACTTGCTTGATTACAGTGAACCCTCATCTAGAGCTTTTCTCTTTGAAAACTTATTGTTGCTAGTAGTCCCTACTGCTGCAATATGTTCTTCGAAGAGGATAATACCTCTAGAAACCATCAAGAGAGATATGACTACCTTGGGGGGTTATCACTAAATGCCTAGTTAGTTCTCTCCCTTATAGGTCCCTTAAATAGGGGCACGGAGCAAACACGCTGCGTGCCATTTTTCACACTGCCATGCATAAGTATCATATACCATTTTGCTTATGTTCAGTGAATATTGTCATACTATGTACATTCCCGCATTGCGTCTTTTGCATATGCATATGGGTTCTGTCTTGATCCCCTCTGTAAACAAACCAAGGGAGGGTCCGTGTCGCCTTCTTCAAAACATACGTTGGGGCACCTTGCTACCCCTAGACGTTGTATCTAAGAAGGAGACAATTCCTCGGGCCCCCGCATTCCTAGATTGCATCTGTGTCATATGCATTCCTTCATGCATTCATCCATTCCACCCATGAGATATCGGAGTTTTGATTTGCACCAGCTTTTTGTCTCACTTTAGTAAGCATGGGGACAAATCAAACCGGCAAGAGGTTTTACCAAGTCAAGGTTAAAAGCCTAGATACCACCAGCATCAAGGAATTAGGGCGGTTGATGGAACCTCTCCAAATGCAAGCCTTCCGCAAGACTTACGGAAAGATCTTAGAGTTGACCATAGCAGAGGTATCCTTAGAAGCCATTGCATCACTCACCCAATACTACGACCAGCCTTTGAGATGCTTCACATTCAGAGACTTCCAATTGGTACCAACCATTGAAGAATTTGAGGAAATTCTAGGATGTCCTCTAGGGGGAAGAAAACCATACCTTTCGTCCGGGTGTCTCCCCTCTTTGAGCAGAATTGCAACTGTGGTCAAGGATTCAGCAAGAGGTTTGGACCGCATAAAACAGACTCGGAACGGCATAGCGGGCCTACCACGGAGGTACCTAGAAGACAAGGCGAGGGGTATGGCCAATCAAGGAGATTGGGTCCCGTTTATGGATGTGTTAGCTTTGCTAATTTTTGGGGTCGTCCTCTTTCCAAACGTGGATGGTTTGGTGGACCTAGCAGCAATCGACGCTTTCCTTGCATACCACCATAGCAAGGAAAGTCCGGTGGTAGCTGTCTTGGCAGATTTATTTGACACATTTGACCGAAGGTGCGAAAAGAGTAGTGCACGGATCATCTGTTGCTTGCCCGCCCTCTGCGTTTGGTTGGTTTCGCACTTGTTCCAGCAACACACAAGGCATCCATGTCCGCTCCTGAGCCATCGCTCGTGTACTGAAAAGAGGAGAATAGATTGGGACCAGCTTTTGGCCGGGATAGGAGGTAGAACAATCAATTGGTTCCCCCGATGGAAGGAAGGAAAAGAAGGAGTCCTTTTCTCATGTGGAGGGTACCCAAACATTCTGCTAATAGGAACGAGGGGTTGTATTAACTACAATCCCGCACTCACTATAAGACAACTAGGGTACCCCATGAGGGGAGCATCGACGGAAGGAAGCATGTCTCCTTTCCTTGTAAGGGATTTCGGCGCGCAAAATTTCAAGGCTATACAAAGAATCCATAAGGCATGGGAAACCCCATTAAGAAAAGATCAAGAACTTAGGGGCATTCGTAATGGCATCATTGGTGGTTACCATGAATGGCTGAAAGTTCATATACGAGGTTTAGATTGGCTCGCCAAGTTAAAAGTCGTCAGCGAAGAGAGTTTTGAAGCACCGGAAGAGGACGAAGAAGTCCAAGCTCTCAAAAGCGAGTTAGGAAAGGCGAAACTTGCTAAGGAGAAGTTCAAATTGGCCGCTACACACATCCGGAAGGAGTGTGCCGGATTACGGGAAAAGAATGCAACTACCGCGAGAGCCCTTGAACAAGAGACCAAGAGGGCTCGCAAGGAAGAGTATGGCCGTAACAAATTTCGCGGAGCTCTGTGGGGTAGCAACAACGAACTTAAGCTGCAAAGGGAAGAGAGGGACCAGTCGCGAGCACATAGCATGGTTTTGAAAGAGGAGTTAGTTGCCTGTTCGAGGTCCAAGAGGAGCTTGTCTCAGCGTTTATGCGAGACGGAGACCAACATGCTAGCTATCATCGCCAAGTACCAAGATGAGTTAGGCCTAGCCATGGCCCACGAGCATAGGGTCGCGGACGAGTATGCCCAAGTATACGCGGAAAAAGAGGCTAGAGGAAGGGTGATCGACTCTTTACACCAAGAGGCAACCATGTGGATGGATTGGTTTGCTCTTACCTTGAACGGGAGTCAAGAACTTCCCCGATTGTTAGCCAAGGCCAAGGCGATGGCGGACACCTACTCCGCCCCCGAAGAAATTCATGGGATTCTAGGCTATTGTCAGCATTTGGTAGACTTAATGGCCCACATAATTAGAAATCGCTAGGAAACTTGTATGGTCTCTCAGACCTTGACTAGATACGGCTTTCTTTTTGAAATAAAATGAGTTGGTCCCATGTTTCTACTCCAAAAAGCTTGTGCGAATCAAATCACTCCTGCATTTCATCTCTACCATGCATTCTTTCTTTCTTTACCCACTCCTCACGTTTGGTTTTTTAGGGAAAAACACCATAACTAAACGCGCCACAAGGCATCCCTATCGCACCAGATCCAAATCTAGAACGATGGGTGATCAAGAGGAGACATAGGAACAGATGAAAGCCGATGTGTTGGCTCTGAAAGAACAAATGGCTTCCATGATGGAAGCCATGTTAGGAATGAGGCAGCTCATGGAGAAAAATGTGGCCACCGCTGCCGCTGTCAGTTCGGCTGCCGAAGCAGACCCAACTCTCTTGGCAACTGCGCACCATCCTCCCTCAAACATAGTAGGACGGGGAAGGGACACACTGGGGCACGATGGCGGCCCTCACCTGGGATACAACCGAGCGGCTTACCCTTATGGATTGCCGCCCAACTACTCACCACCCGTCTTGCAAGACGATGCGGTCCATATTGCTTCTCCCGTCCTTGAAAGAGAACCTCCTCAACAGCCCGACGAGGTCCACAAAGACCCTCAAGACTATGCTCGAAGGGATGTCGAGTTCTATCCCCCGATCCCCGAAGGGCCGTCACCTAGCACGTTGCCTCAGCCCAACATCACGACACAACCAATAGTTTTGTCCACGGAAGGACCGCCCCCGGCAACTGAAGAAAGGAGGAAGCTCGATCTCCTCGAGGAAAGATTGAGAGCCGTAGAAGGATTTGGGGATTATCCGTTCGCAGACATGACGGATCTTTGCTTAGTACCCGACGTTGTTATCCCTCCGAAGTTCAAAGTGCCGGACTTCGACAAGTATAAAGGGACGACTTGTCCCAAAAACCATCTCAAGATGTACTGTCGCAAGATGGGCGCACACTCTAGGGATGAAAAGCTTTTAATACACTTTTTTCAAGATAGCTTGGCCGGAGCCGCGGTAGTCTGGTAGACTAATTTGGAAGCTTCCCGTATCCGTACTTGGAAGGATCTGATTACTGCCTTCCTAAGGCAATATCAGTACAATTCCGATATGGCTCCCGATCGCACTCAGCTGCAGAATATGTTCAAGAAAGAGGGCGAAACCTTTATAGAATACGCCCTGCGGTGGAGAGATTTGGCGGCACAAGTAGCTCCTCCCATGGTTGAGAGAGAGATGATCACCATGATGGTAGACACTCTGCCAGTGTTCTACTATGAGAAGCTAGTAGGTTACATGCCGTCCAGCTTTGTGGACCTAGTATTCGCCGGGGAAAGAATCGAGGTAGGATTGAAAAGAGGAAAGTTTGATTACGTTTCCTCCACGAGTGCGAATGTCAAAAGAATCGGGGCAACAGGGGCAAAAAGGAAGGAAGGAGATGCCCATGCCGTCTCTTCAACGCCCGCGTGGGTCAAACCCCCGCAGACACCTCATGGTACCCACCAGTACGCGCAACATCACCCGAGCTTCTCGGCTCATACCGGGAACGCCTCTATTTCGGCACCTGTGCAGCCTAAGGCACCCACCCAGAGGGAAGCTCCCCAAGTTCCAAATCCGAACACAACTCGCCCTGCCGGCAATTTCAACGCAACAAGGAACTTCCCTTCGAGGCCATTTCAAGAATTCACCCCACTCCCAATGACGTACGAAGACCTCTTGCCGTCCCTCATCGCCAACCATTTGGCCGTGGTAACTCCCGGAAAGGTCCTCCAACCCCCTTTCCCAAAGTGGTATGACCCTAATGCAACTTGCAAGTACCATGGGGGTGTCCCGGGACATTCCGTTGAAAAATGCTTGGCCCTTAAATACAAGGTCCAACATTTGATGGATGCTGGATGGCTGACCTTCCAAGAGGATCGGCCCAATGTGAGAACCAATCCGCTCGCCAATCATGGAGGGGGAGCAGTTAACGCCGTTGAGTCCGATAGGCCGCGCAGGTCTAAACCTTTAAAGGATGTGGCAACCCCTAGGAGGTTTATCTTTGAGGCCTTACAAAAGGGAGGTGTGATTCCCCATGGTGGGTGTAAGGAGGATTCCTGTTTGCTGCATTCCGGCGAGCTACATGACATGGAAACGTGTTTGGGAGTAGAGGAATTGTTACAGCGGATGATAGATCAAGGTCGACTGGAAGTTGGCAGTGAAGGAAAAGAAGAGCAGCATATATGCATGCAGTCCACGGATGGGAGCAGTGTTGCGAGGCCCAAACCCTTGGTGATATACTTCACCAAGGGCACAGCTTCGCAAAAGCCCAGACACCCCTTAGCAGCTAAACCTGTTCCTTTCCCATACCAAAGTAGCCACGCAGTACCATGGAGATATACACCTCTGAGGGAGAAGGATGAAGAAGCCACCGACGTCAGCTCATTGTCGGCTAAGGTGACAAATATCACGGGGCTGAGTGGTGTGACCCGTAGCGGTCGTGTGTTTGCGCCTCCGGACCTACCAGTCCAACCCGCGAACGTCAAGGGAAAAGGAAAAGTGGCGGAGGAACAGGATGGCGAAGCACCCCACGCTTCGAATAAAAATATTCTGGCAAAAGGTCTTCCGGAGAAAAAGGATGGTAAAAAGGAGGTATCACTAGAGGAAGCCAGCGAGTTCCTCCGTATAATTCAGCAGAGCGAATTCAAGGTTATCGAACAGCTCAACAAAACCCCGACCAGGGTCTCGCTGTTGGAGTTACTTATGAGCTCCGAGCCTCATCGGGCTCTGCTAGTAAAAGTTCTGAACGAGGCCCATGTGGCCCAAGATATCTCGGTAGAAGGTTTCGGAGGGCTGGTCAACAATATCACTGCCAACAACTATCTCGCCTTCGCAGAAGAAGAAATCCCCACCGAGGGGAGAGGGCATAATAAGGCTTTGCACGTATCAGTCAAGTGTATGGACCATATCGTAGCCAAGGTGCTCATCGATAATGGTTCCAGTTTGAACGTAATGCCTAAGAGCACTTTGGAGAAATTACCATTCAATGCCTCCCACTTAAAGCCAAGTTCAATGGTGGTTCGTGCCTTCGACGGCACCCGCCGAGAGGTTAGGGGAGAGATCGATCTCCCAGTACAAATAGGCCCTCACACCTGTCAAGTCACCTTCCAAATAATGGATATTAACCCCCCCTACAGCTGTCTGTTGGGGCGCCCGTGGATCCACTCAGTAGGAGTTGTTCCCTCAACACTCCACCAAAAGTTGAAATTCGTAGTGGAAGGGCATCTGGTCATCGTATCAGGCGAGGAAGACATCCTGGTGAGCTGCCCATCCTCTATGCCTTATGTGGAAGCCGCAGAGGAGTCATTAGAAACCGCTTTCCAGTCTTTCGAGGTGGTAAGCATTTCCTCCGTGGACTCCTTCTCTAGGCAAGCTTGCCTGTCCGATGCAGCAGTAATGATGGCCCGTGTTATGTTGGGGAATGGTTACGAACCCGGAATGGGTTTAGGCAAAGACAACGGCGGCATAACTAGCTTGATAAATGCCAAAGGAAATCGTGGGAAGTATGGTTTAGGCTATAAACCCACTCAGGCGGATATAAAGAGAAGCATCGCGGAAAGAAAGAGTGGTGGTCAAAGCTCGCGGTTGAGGCAAGAAAGTGAAGGAAGCCCGCCCTGCCACATAAGTAGAAGCTTTATAAGCACGGGTCTGGGAGACGAAGGTCAAGTGGTCGCGATATACGAAGATGATGTTCCGAGTACATTGGATTTGGTACGACCATGCCCTCCTGATTTCCAGCTGGGAAATTGGCGAGTGGAGGAACGCCCCAGCATTTACGCAACGAGCATAATGTAAACCTTTACGGTTTTTAAAGCTCTATAGTTGGGCCTAGGCTTTAGAGTTTTTCCTTTTGTTAAAGCTTTGTGTCTTTTGTTTTTGAATTTATAATACAAGGATCTTTCTTCATCTGTTCCTACGTCTCTACCCATTCTCATTCATTTGCATGTTTACTTCTTTTTCTGAAACGACGGATCCGATGACGAGTCCCCCGAAGGTACTAATACCTGGGACCCGCCTATCCACTTCGAGCAAGAAATGAGTCAAACGGAAGATGAAGGAAACGAGGATGTGGGACTTCCCCCAGAATTAGAAAGAATGGTCGCCCATGAGGACCAAGAAATGGGGCCTCATCAAGAAGAAGGGAAGTGAAGATAGGCACAGGTATTACCGCATCTATCCGTGAAGAATTAATAATCCTGCTAAAAGACTACCAAGACATCTTTGCTTGGTCATACCAAGATATGCCCGGTTTGAGTTCTGACATTGTACAGCACCGATTACCTCTAAATCCCGAGTGTTCCCCGGTAAAGCAGAAATTGAGAAGGATGAAGCCCGAAACATCCTTGAAGATAAAAGAAGAAGTGAAGAAGCAATTTGACGCTGGTTTTCTGGCCGTCGCTCGGTATCCAGAATGGGTTGCCAACATCGTACCGGTCCCTAAGAAAGATGGGAAAGTACGAATGTGTGTGGATTATCGGGACCTGAATCGGGCCAGTCCCAAAGACAATTTTCCTTTGCCACACATCGATATCCTCGTGGATAACACGGCCAATTTCGCTTTATTTTCCTTCATGGACGGTTTCTCCGGCTACAATCAGATAAAGATGGCGCCAGAGGATATGGAAAAGACTACTTTCGTCACCCTGTGGGGAACGTTCTGTTACAAGGTGATGTCCTTTGGACTCAAGAATGCTGGGGCAACTTATCAACGGGCCATGGTAGCTTTGTTCCATGATATGATGCATCAAGAGATCGAGGTCTACGTGGACGACATAATTGCCAAATCTAAATCCGAGGAAGAACACCTAGTCAACCTGCGGAAGTTGTTTGAAAGGCTTAAGAAATATCAATTAAGGTTGAACCCCGCCAAGTGTACTTTTGGGGTCAAATCAGGGAAATTGCTTGGTTTCATTGTAAGCCAGAGAGGGATAGAGGTAGACCCCGAAAAGGTGAAGGCTATCCTTGAGATGCCAGAACCCCGTACAGAGAGGCAAGTCCAAGGTTTCCTGGGACGCTTGAATTATATTGCCAGATTCATATCGCAGCTCACCACCATTTGTGAGCCGTTGTTCAAGCTCTTACGCAAAAACCAAACTGATCGCTGGAATGAGGATTGCCAAGAGGCTTTTGGAAGGATCAAAAAGTGCCTAATGAATCCTCCCGTACTTATGCCACCAGTACCTGGAAGGCCTCTCATCTTGTACATGACAATCTTAGACGAGTCAATGGGGTGTATGCTGGGGCAACATGACGAATCCGGAAAGAAAGAGCGCGCTATTTACTACCTAACTAAGATGTTCACGACCTGTGAAATGAATTACTCCTTGCTCGAAAGAACGTGTTGTGCTTTAGTATGGGCATCCCATCGCCTAAGGCAGTACATGCTGAGCCATACTACCTGGTTGATATCCAAGATGGACCCGATTAAGTACATCTTTGAAAAGCCAGCTCTCACGGGACAAATCGCCCGGTGGCAAGTCCTGCTATCCGAGTTTGATATAGTTTACGTCACCCAAAAGGCGATAAAAGGATGCGCCTTAGCAGATTATTTGGCTCAACAGCCTCTTAACGACTATCAGCCCATGCATCCTGAATTCCCGGATGAGGACATCATGGCCTTGTTTGAGGAAAAATTGGACGAAGATCGGGACAAATGGACCGTATGGTTTGACGGAGCGTCAAACATTCTAGGCCATGGCGTTGGGGCAGTATTGGTCTCTCCGGACAATCAATGTGTACCTTTCACAGCCAGGCTAGGATTCGACTGCACCAACAACAAGGCCGAATATGAAGCATGTGCCCTAGCCGTCCAGGCAGCGATTGACTCCAATGTCAAACTACTCAAGGTGTACAACGACTCAGCATTGGTAATCCATCAGCTGAGAGGGGAATGGGAAACTAGAGATCCCAAGCTGATACCCTACAAAGCCTATATCAAGGAATTGGCTAAGACCTTTGATGAGATCTCCTTCCATCATGTTCCCCGTGAGGAAAATCAAATGGCGGATGCGCTTGCTACTTTGGCGTCTATGTTCCAGCTAACGCCGCACGGGGATCTACCCTACTTTGGCGTCTATGTTCCAGCTAATGGCGGATGCGCTTGCTACTTTGCTACTTTTGTCCAGTCTTCTTCTGGCTTCAATTCATCAGTGGGCTTTCCTTCTGTGTCCAGCATCTTGGGATGTTCCCAGCCTTTGATGACAGCTTTCCAGGTTCTGCTATCCAGTGATTTGAGGAAGGCCACCATCCTTGCTTTCCAGTATTCATAGTTGGTTCCATCCAGAATTGGTGGTCTGTTCACTGGTCCTCCTTCTTTCTCCATGTTCATCAGAATTTATCTCCCTAGATCTCACTCAGTGATTTCGAGAACCTGGCTCTGATACCAATTGAAATTCTGATACTGGGGACAGATGTCGTACAGGATGTCACGACATCACGCTTCAGAACATGCAGATTATATTTGACAGTGTGTACGGTTTAAACAAGTAAATAACACAAGAGAATTGTTAACCCAGTTCGGTGCAACCTCACCTACATCTGGGGGCTACCAAGCCAGGGAGGAAATCCACTAAAATAGTGTTAGTTCAAGGTCTAACAGCCACTGTTTACAACCTTCTCACCTAACCACTACCCGTGCAATCTCTACCTAAGAGCCACTCTTAGATATGAGAACCCCGCTCACTCCCTCTCAACCACACTCCCGTGTTTACAAACAAATCAAAGACACACCAGAGATTGCTCTCTGAACAATAGAGATCAACTCCACACACTAGAGATCAACTCTACACACTAGAGATCAACTCTACACACTCAGGTCCAACACTTGATGTTAGGATAACATCAAGGTGGCTCACAAAACACTCAAGTCCCAAAACTCACAAAATAACTCTTCAATCCCGGACTTGGTACAGAACTCGTGCAGCCTTCGTGTTTATATAGCAGTGAGCGTATCTGGTCTGCAACTTCTTGTGCTGGATGAGATCTATCATTCTTCCTGAAAATCTGCACTTAAAGAACTAAAAGATACAGTTTGATCTTTTAGTTTTTATCTTTAATCTTTAATCCCTGAACGAACTCTTCTAGTTTGAAATTCGAACTTTAATTATCTTTTAATTCGTTCCTAAAGATAGATCGTCTTATCTCTGCTAACTGCACAATAATCTGTTAAAGAGATAACAGATTTATGTGTCCAGTATTTTCGGGCCAGATGTCCTGGACATCGTATCCGACATCGTGGATCCTGCAGCTTTGTGCATTGTACAGCAACTTCCAGTATTTTCGGGCAGGATGTCCTGGACATTGTATCCGACATCTTGGATCCTGCAGCTTTGTGCATTGTACAGCAACTTCCAGTATTTTCGGGCAGGATGTCCTGGACATTGTATCCGACATCTTGGATCCTGCAGCTTCAATTCTTCATTTGACATTTTATCTTGCCTTGTGCATTGTGCAGCCCGATCTTATTCTTTGACATAACGTTGGACATCATGTGCAGCAACTCCAGCTTTCCTTCATTGTCTAAGTGCTTATGTTTTAACAAAATCTTAGCCAATCTTTTAAAACTCAGTAGAGCTAAGCACTAACAATCTCCCCCTTTGGCAAATTTTGTCTAAAACATACTTAGACACTTCCTGAGCAGGTACGAGCAGTTATGCAAGTGGGATCAGCAACTTTCATTATCAGACTAATCAAGCACAGCGGAATCTGTAGTTTAGACAAGTTGCAAGTCGTTTCCAGGATGTCAAGACATCTCACGTGACATCAGCTTTCTGCTTCTGCTCCCCCTGTCTCCATGCTTACTGCAGCATCTTCTATCAGCTACTAGTCTTCTCCAGGATGTCAAGACATCTCATGTGACATCAGCTATCTGCTCCCCCTGTCTCCATGCTCTTACTGCAGCATCTTCTAGTAGCTTCCATCAGTCATCATCAGCAGCAGCAGTCTCCCCCTCAAAATCGTATACATACAACTCCCCCTCAAAATCATGAATCATGCATACATCGTATCCTACTACTATTGCATACATAGTATCTTACTACTCAAAATCATGCATAATACATACATACTACTACTCCCCCTTTTTAGACATAAATTTGGCAAAAGTAGAATGCATGAAATTAATGTGCAAATATTACAGACCAATAACAATCAATTGTTCAAAGGGACATGCCCTTATAGCTAGTAAAAATAAAAAGCAAAAGTAAAGGTCTGATGGTCATGGGGTGGCTTCAGAATCATCATCTGATTCAGTATACTCTGCTGCATCTTCCTCTTCCTCAGCAGCTTTCCCTGATGTCGAGACAATGTCTGGGACATGTGTCCCCTCAAACAGTTTGTAATGCAGGGATAGAGGAGATTCTCTCTTCATCACAGAGTCAATGTGGTTTAACATATTGGGATGTTGACTCAACATAATGCCACACAATACAGTAGGGAAGGCAATGGGTAATTTGACAACAAAGGATTCTGAATGCTTAACAGTTTGATCAAACATATAGTTTCCAAAATTAAATTTGGACTTGGTTCCAACAGCATACAGAAATTTACCCAAACCTGTGGCAACAGTGGAAGTGTGATTAGTGGGTACCCAGTTTGCAGCTCCAATCCTGTGCAGGATTGCATATTTCACACTTAGCTTCCCTGCAGACAGCTTCCCTTTCTTTGGCCAATGCTGGACTTGTTTGGCAGTGATTTCCTTGGCAATTTGATGCTCAGACAGCAATATCCATCACTCCATCTGTTGGTCTGCCCAGGTATTTGTTGATTACAGCAGGGGAGAATCTAACACATTTTCCTCTGACAAATACTTTTTGATACTCATCACTCTTTCTGTTTGTTATGTCAGAGGGAATGTTGACAATAAATTCCCTGACTAGACTTTCATAGCAATCTCCCAACTTGGTGACTGTCTTCAGTAGTCCAGCAGTCTTGATGAGGTCCATGATCTCCTTGCAAGCCAAGGCATCTCTTCCCAGTTCTCTTTCAACAGCAAGTCTACGTTGATATACATATTTCCACCTTTCAACATTGCCAATGGAGTGGAATGAGATGTTGTCCAATGGTGCATCAGGGACATTTTCAGGCACCTTTTTCCCAGATTTCTTGGCCCTCTTTGATGTCGAGACATCTAGTTCGACATCATCATCAGACTCAGATGAGGAAATTTCTTTCCTCTTTTTGGAAGGAATTGCGACTTTGCTTCGTCTGGATGAGGTAGGAGTGATTGGAGTGCTTTTCTTCTGGGCCATAGTCTTGATTCGTCCAGACCTTTTCATGGGGGTTTTTCCTTTTCTGCTTTGTAGTCTTTCCGCAATGCCAGGTGCCAACTTGTTGGCAATGGGTTCCTCATCAGATTCTACATCTTCGAGGTCAATGAGATCACCTGGAGCAGGTTCTGGTGCCTTTGGTGCAGGGGTCTCTTCTGTGGCTTGATCATCTTCTTCTGTTGATTCCTCTTCACTGGGTGAAGGGAGAGCTTCAGCATTTGGAGCGGAAGATGTTGGAACATCTTTATCAACATCAGGCACAGAAACATTTGGGGTGGAAGATGTTGGGACATCTTCATCAGCTTCAGGGACAGAGGCATTTTTCAGAATGTTACTTACAATACTGCGGATCTTCTTATCCATCTCTGTGTCTACTTCCCTAGGACTTGTTGCAAGGCTAGGGTTTTCAGAAATCTTCACACCCTGTTGTCATTTGGGAACCAGTTTTTCAGGAACAGGGGCTTGACCAGGAATCATCTGTATGGGCTGGATATTGAATTCAGGTCGTTCCTGGTTAGATGGTGATGGAGATGATGGTGCAGAGGGTGAACCAGAAGCTGAAGTTTCTTTTGGTGAGGTAGCCATGGAAAAGCAGAGCGTTTGGAATGATTTCGTAAATCTCTGAGAGCTGTTGAGGAATGCTGAAAACGAGATTTCCACGAAAATATAAGTTTGAATGAGGAATGTAGAGGGGCGTGTGAAGCAACGGTCGAATTCGTTTTGGCTTAGTAGTGAACGTGCTATTAATGTTAAGTGAGACGTTTGAGCACGTTCAGATAGCAGTAGCTGCTATAATTCCTCTAGCAGACAAATGCCCAGCTTGCCCCTCAGTTTTTCAAACTGTTTTGCATCCAATGCCTTTGTGAAAATATCTGCTATTTGTTCCTCAGTGTCAACATGCTCTAGTGTGATAACTTTATCATCAACAAGCTCTCTGATATAGTGATGTCTAATGTCAATGTGCTTGGTTCTGCTGTGTTGCACAGGATTTTTAGAAATATTAATAGCACTCAAGTTGTCACAGTATAATGTCATGACATCTTGTTCGACATTGTACTCCTTGAGCATCTGCTTCATCCAAACTAGTTGTGAACAGCTGCTTCCTGCTGCAATATACTCGGCTTCTGCAGTGGATAGGGACACACAGTTCTGCTTCTTGCTGAACCATGAAATAAGATTGTTGCCCAGATAGAAACATCCACCTGAAGTGCTTTTTCTGTCATCTGCACTTCCAGCCCAATCAGCATCACAATACCCAACCAGCATTGAACCTGAACAATGACAGTACATAATCCCATAGTCACTGGTGCCATTTACATATTTCAGAATTCTCTTTACTTGATTCAAGTGACTTATCTTGGGATTAGCTTGATATCTTGCACAAACACCTACTGCATAGGTGATGTCGGGTCTGCTAGCTGTTAAATATAGTAAGCTCCCAATCATGCTTCTGTACAGACTTTGATCAACACTGGTGCCAGCTTCATCTTTTGACAGCTTCAAGTGAGTAGGTGCAGGAGTTCTTTTATGGCTGGCATTCTCCATCCCAAACTTCTTGACAATGTTCTTTGCATACTTGCTTTGTGAGAGGAATATGGAGTCTTCCATCTGCTTCACTTGAAGTCCCAGAAAATAAGTCAGCTCTCCAACAAGACTCATCTCAAATTCAGATTGCATCTGTTGGACAAAATGTCGAAGCATCTCATTCGACATCCCTCCAAACACAATGTCATCAACATATATCTGTGCTATCATCAAGTTATCAGCATCTTGTTTGACAAAGAGAGTCTTGTCAATTCCTCCCTTCCTATACCCTTGCTGAGTAAGGAACTCTGTTAGCCTTTCATACCAAGCTCTTGGAGCTTGCTTCAATCCATAGAGAGCCTTCTTGAGCCTGTATACATGATCTGGATGAGTTGGATCTACAAATCCCTTTGGCTGCTCCACATAGGCTTCTTCATTCAGGTATCCATTCAGAAACGCGCTCTTCACATCCATTTGGTACAGCTTGAATTTGAGGATGCAAGCTACACCAAGTAACAATCTGATGGACTCAAGTCTAGCAACAGGAGCGAAAGTTTCATCAAAGTCTACACCTTCAATCTGAGTGTAGCCTTGAGCAACAAGTCTGGCCTTGTTTCTGGTTATAACACCTTCTTCATCGGTTTTGTTCTTGAAGATCCACTTGGTGCCAATCACATTAGTTCCCTCGGGTCTCGGAACTAGCTCCCAGACTTCATTCCTTTTGAATTGCTCCAATTCTTCTTGCATAGCATTGATCCAGAACTCATCAGCCAGTGCCTCTTTCACATTCTTGGGCTCAATTTTGGAGACAAAACATGAGTTGGAGACAATCTCAATCTCCCTTGATCTTGTAGTGACTCCTCTGTTTGGATCTCCTATAATCAGCTCCTTGGGGTGCATCTTCTGGATTCTAATGGAGGGTCTCTTGTCAGGTTGATTGATGTTTGGTTCATCTGTAGCAGGATCAGAGTTTTCTGCATTTTCTGCACTTTTAGCTGCATCTGCTACATTGTCTCCCGATGTTCTGACATCTTCTTCGACATCCTTCTTTCTTGCCGGAGTTAGATCATCAACAACCACATTGATGGATTCCATCACAGTTCTGGTTCTAGAATTGAATACTCTATATGCTCTGCTGTTTGTAGAGTATCCCAAGAATATTCCTGCATCACTCTTGGGATCCATCTTTCTCCTTTGCTCTCTATCTGCCAAAATGTAACATGGACTTCCAAAGATGTGGAAGTGCTTGACAGTTGGCTTCCTCCCTTTCCAGATTTCATACAGTGTGGTTGGAGTCCCTCTTCTCAGTGTGACTCTGTTGTGGATGTAGCATGCTGTGTTCATGGCTTCAGCCCAGAGATTATAGGGAAGTTCTTTGGCATGAAGCATGACCCTAGCAGCCTCTTGCAAAGTCCTGTTTTTCCTCTCAACTATGCCATTCTGTTGTGGTGTAATGGCTGCAGAGAACTCATGAGTGATGCCTTCAGATGTGCAGAATTCAGTAAACCTGCTGTTTTCAAACTCTCTGCCATGGTCACTCCTGATTCTCTTGATGACACAGTCTTTTTCTCTTTGAAGCCTTAGACTCAACTCTTTGAATACTTCAAAGGTGTCTGATTTCTCTCTGATAAAGTTGACCCAGGTAAATCTGGAGAAATCATCCACAACAACATAGGCATACCTCTTTCCTCCAAGGCTTTCAACTTGCATAGGCCCCATCAAGTCCATGTGAAGTAGTTCCAGCACCCTGGAAGTGGTCTGATGTTGAAGCTTCTGGTGGGACATCTTGACTTGCTTTCCAATCTGACATTCACCACAGATTCTGCCTTCTTCTATTTTCAGATTGGGAATGCCTCTAACAGCACCTTTGTCAATGATTTTCTTCATGCCTCTTAAGTGCAGATGTCCAAATCTTTGATGCCATATTTTGACTTCATCTTCTTTGGAGAATAGACATGTGGAGGAGTAACTGGCTTCTTGAGGTGTCCATAGGTAACAGTTGTCCTTTGATCTGCTGCCCTTCATTAGAACTTCACTCTTCTCATTTGTCACCAAGCATTCTGACTTTGTGAAGTTTACATTGAATCCTTCATCACACAGCTGACTGATGCTGATCAAGTTTGCAGTCAGTCCCTTCACCAGCAGTACTTTGTCCAGACTAGGAAGTCCATCATGGACTAGCTTTCCCATTCCAGTGATCTTTCCTTTAGAACCATCTCCAAATGTCACATAGCTAGTGGAGCAAGGTTCAATGTTCACCAGGAATTCTTTGACTCCTGTCATGTGTCTGGAACAACCGCTATCTAGGTACCAATCTTCCTTAGCTAATGCTCTAAGTGAAGTATGAACAACAAGACTAACAGTCTTGTGTTTTGGAACCCACATCATCTTCCTTCCGCTGTTGCTGCTTTGAGTTCCATGATGTGGATGGCCATGTAGATGATAGCAAAAGGGCCTTATGTGACCATACTTGCCACAGTAGTGACACCTCCACTTCTTTCTTTTGCTCTTTTTCTGCTGCGTTCCATGATGTCGAGACCGATGTTGTGACATCGTGGCTCCAGTGCTGTTTTTGGCAGGAACAAATCCTGTCATGGTTATTCTGCAAGCAGATTTATGGTTAAACCCAAGTCCTCTCTGGTTTCCAACATTCTTCCCAAGCTGTGGCACCTCATCAAGCATATCTGAGCCTTTATTCAGCATCTTTATTGATTTGGTCATGTTTTCCAGTTTAGAGTTCAGAAAACCGACTTCTCCTTTAAGCTCAGAGATCTCCTCTTCATGTGCCTCCTTCTCAGCCTCCAGATTTGCAATGACCTTCTTCAGTTGTGCTTCTTGCTGAAGAATCTTCTCACTTTTGATGCATAGTTCTCTATAGGATATAGCAAGCTCATCAAAAGTGATTTCACTATCTGTATCACTTGAATCTTCAGCAGATTCAAATCTCCCAGTGAGTGCATTCACATCTCTGTCAGAATCACTTTCTTGTTCACTCTCTGTATCATCAGACCGACATACAGAAAGTCCTTTCCTCTGCTTCTTGAGATGAGTGGGACATTCAGCTTTGATGTGTCCAAAGCCTTCACACCCACGGCATTGAATTCCTTTGTTGTGACTGGGCTTTTCATCTGTCCTTTTCTGGTATTCACTACCTTTCCTGATGTCGAAAGGGATGTTCTGGACATGTGGTTTCTGCCTCCTGTCCATTCTGTTCAGCACTCTGTTGAATTGTTTTCCAAGGAGCACAACTGCATTAGTCAGACCTTCATCAGTATCCAGGTCATACTCATCTTCTTCTCCTTCATCATTGGACACGAACGCCAGATTCTTGCTCTTCTTTTCAGCCCTATCCGAGAGTCCTAGCTCAAAGGTTTGAAGGGAACCAATGAGTTCATCTACTCTCATGTTGCAGATGTCTTGGGCCTCCTCTATTGCAGTGACTTTCATGTCAAATCTCTTAGGCAAGGATCTGAGGATCTTTCTCACCAGCTTTTCATCTGTCATTCTTTCTCCCAAGGCAGTGCAGGCATTGGCAATTTCAAGAATGTTCATGTGGAAGTCATGAATACACTCTTCCTCCTTCATCTTCAGATTTTCGAATTTTGTGGCCAATAGTTGCAATCTGGACATCTTCACTTTGGAGGTTCCTTCATGAGTGGTTTTCAGGATCTCCCATGCATCCTTGGCCACTGTGCATGTGTTGATCAGTCTGAAGATATTCTTGTCAACTCCATTGAATAGAGCATTCAAAGCTTTGGAGTTTCCAAGTGCCAATTCGTCTTCTTCTTTTGTCCAGTCTTCTTCTAGCTTCAATTCATCAGTGGGCTTTCCTTCTGTGTCCAGCATCTTGGGATGTTCCCAGCCTTTGATGACAGCTTTCCAGGTTCTGCTATCCAGTGATTTGAGGAAGGCCACCATCCTTGCTTTCCAGTATTCATAGTTGGTTCCATCCAGAATTGGTGGTCTGTTCACTGGTCCTCCTTCTTTCTCCATGTTCATCAGAATTTATCTCCCTAGATCTCACTCAGTGATTTCGAGAACCTGGCTCTGATACCAATTGAAATTCTGATACTGGGGACAGATGTCGTACAGGATGTCACGACATCACGCTTCAGAACATGCAGATTATATTTGACAGTGTGTACGGTTTAAACAAGTAAATAACACAAGAGAATTGTTAACCCAGTTCGGTGCAACCTCACCTACATCTGGGGGCTACCAAGCCAGGGAGGAAATCCACTAAAATAGTGTTAGTTCAAGGTCTAACAGCCACTGTTTACAACCTTCTCACCTAACCACTACCCGTGCAATCTCTACCTAAGAGCCACTCTTAGATATGAGAACCCCGCTCACTCCCTCTCAACCACACTCCCGTGTTTACAAACAAATCAAAGACACACCAGAGATTGCTCTCTGAACAATAGAGATCAACTCCACACACTAGAGATCAACTCTACACACTAGAGATCAACTCTACACACTCAGGTCCAACACTTGATGTTAGGATAACATCAAGGTGGCTCACAAAACACTCAAGTCCCAAAACTCACAAAATAACTCTTCAATCCCGGACTTGGTACAGAACTCGTGCAGCCTTCGTGTTTATATAGCAGTGAGCGTATCTGGTCTGCAACTTCTTGTGCTGGATGAGATCTATCATTCTTCCTGAAAATCTGCACTTAAAGAACTAAAAGATACAGTTTGATCTTTTAGTTTTTATCTTTAATCTTTAATCCCTGAACGAACTCTTCTAGTTTGAAATTCGAACTTTAATTATCTTTTAATTCGTTCCTAAAGATAGATCGTCTTATCTCTGCTAACTGCACAATAATCTGTTAAAGAGATAACAGATTTATGTGTCCAGTATTTTCGGGCCAGATGTCCTGGACATCGTATCCGACATCGTGGATCCTGCAGCTTTGTGCATTGTACAGCAACTTCCAGTATTTTCGGGCAGGATGTCCTGGACATTGTATCCGACATCTTGGATCCTGCAGCTTTGTGCATTGTACAGCAACTTCCAGTATTTTCGGGCAGGATGTCCTGGACATTGTATCCGACATCTTGGATCCTGCAGCTTCAATTCTTCATTTGACATTTTATCTTGCCTTGTGCATTGTGCAGCCCGATCTTATTCTTTGACATAACGTTGGACATCATGTGCAGCAACTCCAGCTTTCCTTCATTGTCTAAGTGCTTATGTTTTAACAAAATCTTAGCCAATCTTTTAAAACTCAGTAGAGCTAAGCACTAACATCAATGCCCCACCACATCCTCTGAATGTCATGTCCGCCCCTTGGCCTTTCTCCATGTGGGGAATAGATGTCATTGGGGCCATTGAGCCCAAGGCCTCGAATGGTCATCGCTTCATCCTCGTGGCGATAGATTATTTCACCAAGTGGGTCGAGGCGGCTTCCTACACCAGTGTCACGAGGGGTGTAGTGGTCAGGTTCATTAAGAAAGAGATCATCTGCCGATATGGTTTGCCAAGGAAGATTATGACGGACAACGGCACCAACCTGAATAACAAGATGATGGGGGAAATGTGCGAGGAGTTTAAAATCCAGCATCACAATTCCACACCCTACCGGCCAAAGATGAATGGAGCCGTGGAAGCAGCCAATAAGAATATCAAAAAGATTATCCAAAAGATGACCATGTCATACAAGGATTGGCACGAAATGCTCCCATTCGGGTTACACGGTTACCGAACTTCAGTGCGAACGTCAACTGGGGCAACGCCGTTCTCATTGGTATATGGGATGGAGGCTGTGTTACCGTTTGAGGTAGAAGTCCCATCATTAAGGATCTTGGCAGAATCTGGATTAAAGGAATCAGAGTGGGCTCAAACGCGCTATGACCAGCTCAACCTCATTGAGAGTAAGCGCTTAACGGCCATGAGTCACGGGCGTTTGTACCAGCAAAGAATGAAGAGTGCATTCGACAAGAAAGTACGCTTGCGCAAGTTCCATGAGGGAGACCTTGTCCTAAAGAAAATGTCCCATGCTGTCAAGGACAATCGAGGGAAATGGGCTCCGAACTACAAAGGGCCTTTTGTTGTGAAGAGGGCTTTTTCCGGAGGAGCCCTGGTGCTTACCAACATGGATGGCGAAGAGCTACCTTCACCCGTGAATTCTGATGTCGTGAAGCGATATTATGCTTAGAATCTGGGGCAATTAAGGATGTCGCTGCATGTTCTTTATCTTTATGCGTTTTCTGGATTTCCCCCAGGGATTTCCCGTCTGCTGTATCTCTCGTTACAATCTTTCAAAGAAATGAACGTGGATTCGAGGCTTTAGTCCTCACGTTGGTTTCAAATCTTGCGTTAATTTGTGACCACCTGAGCCCTTCCGCTCAGTTCATGGGATGCCCCAAGCGCTTAATTAAAATTGAACCTAAACCAACTTTCACTAAAATTTGCTGCATTTGAAAACATTCATGCATACGCATATGCATGCATATTGTTGTGGTAAAACAGGGGCAGGATCATCTTGAGCTACCTTCTGGGGTGGGGACCAAACATGGACAGCAGAAACCAATCAAGGTAAGACAACGACGCGGTCAAGATTGGTCATACCTGGTTGTTTGTTACTTGCAGGTACTTAGGAACGGATGCAAGTGGGGATGGGGTCACGACCGACTGATCGTTGCCCTTTCTCTGCGCTAGACAAGCAAAGAACGTCGCTGCAAGGCAGCCCCGTATCCTTTGTATTCGCAGTTTTCTTTTACTATTTGTTTGTTTTAAAAATAAGTAATCAACGCCTAATTCTAACTTAGGTAAGTTCAAGTTAGGCAAGACGCTAATCCATGAGAAAGGAGGGGACATGGTTAATGTTCCCTCAAAAAAAAAAAATGCAGGTTAGCTCGCCTGGGCGAGCAACCCCTGCACCAAAATATAAAAATGACGAAAGGGAGGACGTTTTTGCATTCAAAAACTTCTTTTCCCCCCTTTCAAAATCCATACCCACGGGATTGACGAGTTTGCAGCCCTAGGGTCATCATTTTTCGCATTTTTTGATTCCGTTTCGCGCTTTTGTTCATCACCAACAAGTAAGTATTCCATCCCTGAGCTTTCTAGCTTTTCATTGGTGTATTTTGATCTCCTTTTGGTGCTCTAAAATGTGGGAATATGCTCAAATATGCGGGGCAATTTTGGTTTGTTTTCTTGCTTGATTGGGTTGAATTAGGGGTGTGTATGGGATGGCCCTAGGCCTATAATGCATTTTGAAGCAGTCACCACTACAGATACTGCTGTGCTTGATTACTCTGATAATGAAAGTTGCTGATCCCACTTGCATAACTGCTCGTACCTACTCAGGAAGTGTCTAAGTATGTTTTAGACAAAATTTGCCAAAGGGGGAGATTGTTAGTGCTTAGCTTTACTGAGTTTTAAAAGATTGGCTAAAATTTTGTTAAAACATAAGCACTTAGACAATGAAGGAAAGCTGGAGTTGCTGCACATGATGTCTAACATTATGTCAAGGAATCAGATCGGGTTGCACAATGCACAAGGCAAGATAAAATGTCAAATGAAGAATTGAAGCTGCAGGATCCACGATGTCGGATACAATGTCCAGGACATCCTGCCCGAAAATACTGGACACATAAATCTGTTATATCTTTAACAGATTAATGTGCAGTCAGCAACAGATTAGGCGATCTATCTTTAGGAACGAATTAAAAGAAAATTAAAGTTCGAATTACAAACTTGAATAGTTCGTTCAGGGATTAAAGATTAAAGATAAAAACTAAAAGATCAAACTTTATCTTTGAGATCTTTAAGTGCAGATTTTCAGGAGAATGATAGATCTTATCCAGCGCAAGTTGTTGCAGCCCAGATACGCACACTGCTATATAAACATGAAGGCTGCACGAGTTTTCTACCAAGTCCGAGATTGAAGAGTTATTTTGTGAGTTTTGGGACTTGAGTGTTTTGTGAGCCACCTTGATGTTACCCTAACATCAAGTGTTGGACCTGAGTGTGTAGAGTTGATCTCTATTGTTCAGAGAGCAATCTCTGGTGTGTCTTTGATTTATTTGTAAACACGGGAGAGTGATTGAGAGGGAGTGAGAGGGGTTCTCATATCTAAGAGTGGCTCTTAGGTAGAGGTTGCATGGGTAGTGGTTAGGTGAGAAGGTTGTAAACAGTGGCTGTTAGATCTTCGAACTAACACTATTTTAGTGGATTTCCTCCCTGGCTTGGTAGCCCCCAGATGTAGGTGACGTTGCACCGAACTGGGTTAACAATTCTCTTGTGTTATTTACTTGTTTAATCTGTTCATACTGTCAAATATAATCTGCATGTTCTGAAGCGTGATGTCGTGACATCCGGTACGACATCTGTCATTGGTATCAGAATTTCAATTGGTATCAGAGCGGGCACTCTAAATCACTGAGTGAGATCTAGGGAGATAAATTCTGATGAACATGGAGAAAGAAGGAGGACCAGTGAACAGACCACCAATTCTGGATGGAACCAACTATGAATACTGGAAAGCAAGGATGGTGGCCTTCCTCAAATCACTGGATAGCAGAACCTGGAAAGCTGTCATCAAAGGCTGGGAACATCCCAAGATGTTGGACACAGAAGGAAAGCCCACTAATGAATTGAAGCCAGAAGAAGACTGGACAAAAGAAGAAGACGAATTGGCACTTGGAAACTCCAAAGCCTTGAATGCCCTATTCAATGGAGTTGACAAGAATATCTTCAGACTGATCAACACATGCACAGTGGCCAAGGATGCATGGGAGATCCTGAAAACCACTCATGAAGGAACCTCCAAAGTGAAGATGTCCAGATTGCAACTATTGGCTACAAAATTCGAAAATCTGAAGATGAAGGAGGAAGAGTGTATTCATGACTTCCACATGAACATTCTTGAAATTGCCAATGCTTGCACTGCCTTGGGAGAAAGGATGACAGATGAAAAGCTGGTGAGAAAGATCCTCAGATCTTTGCCTAAGAGATTTGACATGAAAGTCACTGCAATAGAGGAGGCCCAAGACATTTGCAACATGAGAGTAGATGAACTCATTGGTTCCCTTCAAACCTTTGAGCTAGGACTCTCGGATAGGAATGAAAAGAAGAGCAAGAACCTGGCGTTCGTGTCCAATGATGAAGGAGAAGAAGATGAGTATGACCTGGATACTGATGAAGGTCTGACTAACGCAGTTGTGCTCCTTGGAAAACAGTTCAACAAAGTGCTGAACAGAATGGACAGGAGGCAGAAACCACATGTCCGGAACATCCCTTTCGACATCAGGAAAGGTAGTGAATACCACAAAAAGTCAGATGAAAAGCCCAGTCACAGCAAAGGAATTCAATGCCATGGGTGTGAAGGCTATGGGCACATCAAAGCTGAATGTCCCACCCATCTCAAGAAGCAGAGGAAAGGACTTTCTGTATGTCGGTCTGATGATACAGAGAGTGAACAAGATAGCGATTCTGACAGAGATGTGAATGCACTCACTGGGAGATTTGAATCTGATGAAGATTCAAGTGATATTGAAATCACTTTTGATGAGCTTGCTATATCCTATAGAAAACTATGCATCAAAAGTGAGAAGATTCTTCAGCAAGAAGCACAACTGAAGAAGGTCATTGCAAATCTGGAGGCTGAGAAGGAGGCACATGAAGAGGAGATCTCTGAGCTTAAAGGAGAAGTTGGTTTTCTGAACTCTAAACTGGAAAACATGACAAAATCAATAAAGATGCTGAATAAAGGCTCAGATATGCTTGATGAGGTGCTACAGCTTGGGAAGAATGTTGGAAACCAGAGAGGACTTGGGTTTAATCATAAATCTGCTTGCAGAATAACCATGACAGAATTTGTTCCTGCCAAAAACAGCACTGGAGCCACGATGTCACAACATCGGTCTCGACATCATGGAACGCAGCAGAAAAAGAGCAAAAGAAAGAAGTGGAGGTGTTACTACTGTGGCAAGTATGGTCACATAAAGCCCTTTTGCTATCATCTACATGGCCATCCACATCATGGAACTCAAAGTAGCAGCAGCGGAAGGAAGATGATGTGGGTTCCAAAACACAAGATTGTTAGTCTTGTTGTTCATACTTCACTTAGAGCATCAGCTAAGGAAGATTGGTACCTAGATAGCGGCTGTTCCAGACACATGACAGGAGTTAAAGAATTCCTGGTGAACATTGAACCTTGCTCCACTAGCTATGTGACATTTGGAGATGGCTCTAAAGGAAAGATCACTGGAATGGGAAAGCTAGTCCATGATGGACTTCCTAGTCTGAACAAAGTACTGCTGGTGAAGGGACTGACTGCGAACTTGATCAGCATCAGTCAGTTGTGTGATGAAGGATTCAATGTAAACTTCACAAAGTCAGAATGCTTGGTGACAAATGAGAAGAGTGAAGTTCTAATGAAGGGCAGCAGATCAAAGGACAACTGTTACCTATGGACACCTCAAGAAACCAGTTACTCCTCCACATGTCTATCCTCCAAAGAAGATGAAGTCAAAATATGGCATCAAAGATTTGGACATCTGCACTTAAGAGGCATGAAGAAAATCATTGACAAAGGTGCTGTTAGAGGCATTCCCAATCTGAAAATAGAAGAAGGCAGAATCTGTGGTGAATGTCAGATTGGAAAGCAAGTCAAGATGTCCCACCAGAAGCTTCAACATCAGACCACTTCCATGGTGCTGGAACTACTTCACATGGACTTGATGGGGCCTATGCAAGTTGAAAGCCTTGGAGGAAAGAGGTATGCCTATGTTGTTGTGGATGATTTCTCCAGATTTACCTGGGTCAACTTTATCAGAGAGAAATCAGACACCTTTGAAGTATTCAAAGAGTTGAGTCTAAGACTTCAAAGAGAAAAAGACTGTGTCATCAAGAGAATTAGGAGTGACCATGGCAGAGAGTTTGAAAACAGCAAGTTTACTGAATTCTGCACATCTGAAGGCATCACTCATGAGTTCTCTGCAGCCATTACACCACAACAAAATGGCATAGTTGAAAGGAAAAACAGGACTTTGCAAGAAGCTACTAGGGTCATGCTTCATGCCAAAGAACTTCCCTATAATCTCTGGGCTGAAGCCATGAACACAGCATGCTATATCCACAACAGAGTCACACTTAGAAGAGGGACTCCAACCACACTGTATGAAATCTGGAAAGGGAGGAAGCCAACTGTCAAGCACTTCCACATCTTTGGAAGTCCATGTTACATTTTGGCAGATAGAGAGCAAAGGAGAAAGATGGATCCCAAGAGTGATGCAGGAATATTCTTGGGATACTCTACAAACAGCAGAGCATATAGAGTATTCAATTCCAGAACCAGAACTGTGATGGAATCCATCAATGTGGTTGTTGATGATCTAACTCCAGCAAGAAAGAAGGATGTCGAAGAAGATGTCAGAACATCGGAAGACAATGTAGCAGATACAGCTAAAAGTGCAGAAAATGCAGAAAAATCTGATTCTACTACAGATGAACCAAACATCAATCAACCTGACAAGAGTCCCTTCATTAGAATCCAGAAGATGCAACCCAAGGAGCTGATTATAGGAGATCCAAACAGAGGAGTCACTACAAGATCAAGGGAGATTGAGATTGTCTCCAATTCATGTTTTGTCTCCAAAATTGAGCCCAAGAATGTGAAAGAGGCACTGACTGATGAGTTCTGGATCAATGCTATGCAAGAAGAATTGGAGCAATTCAAAAGGAATGAAGTTTGGGAGCTAGTTCCTAGACCCGAGGGAACTAATGTGATTGGCACCAAGTGGATCTTCAAGAACAAAACCAATGAAGAAGGTGTTATAACCAGAAACAAGGCCAGACTTGTTGCTCAAGGCTACACTCAGATTGAAGGTGTAGACTTTGATGAAACTTTCGCCCCTGTTGCTAGACTTGAGTCCATCAGATTGTTACTTGGTGTAGCTTGCATCCTCAAATTCAAGTTGTACCAGATGGATGTGAAGAGCGCGTTTCTGAATGGATACCTGAATGAAGAAGCCTATGTGGAGCAGCCAAAGGGATTTGTAGATCCAACTCATCTAGATCATGTATACAGGCTCAAGAAGGCTCTCTATGGATTGAAGCAAGCTCCAAGAGCTTGGTATGAAAGGCTAACAGAGTTCCTTACTCAGCAAGGGTATAGGAAGGGAGGAATTGACAAGACTCTCTTTGTCAAACAAGATGCTGAAAACTTGATGATAGCACAGATATATGTTGATGACATTGTGTTTGGAGGGATGTCGAATGAGATGCTTCGACATTTTGTCCAACAGATGCAATCTGAATTTGAGATGAGTCTTGTTGGAGAGCTGACTTATTTTCTGGGACTCCAAGTGAAGCAGATGGAAGACTCCATATTCCTCTCACAAAGCAAGTATGCAAAGAACATTGTCAAGAAGTTTGGGATGGAAAATGCCAGCCATAAAAGAACACCTGCACCTACTCACTTGAAGCTGTCAAAAGATGAAGCTGGCACCAGTGTTGATCAAAATCTGTACAGAAGCATGATTGGGAGCTTACTATATTTAACAGCAAGCAGACCTGACATCACCTTTGCAGTAGGTGTTTGTGCAAGATATCAAGCCAATCCTAAGATAAGTCACTTGAATCAAGTAAAGAGAATTCTGAAATATGTAAATGGCACCAGTGACTATGGGATTATGTACTGTCATTGTTCAGATTCAATGCTGGTTGGGTATTGTGATGCTGATTGGGCTGGAAGTGCAGATGACAGAAAATGCACTTCTGGTGGATGTTTCTATTTGGGAACCAATCTTATTTCATGGTTCAGCAAGAAGCAGAACTGTGTGTCCCTATCTACTGCTGAAGCAGAGTATATTGCAGCAGGAAGCAGTTGTTCACAACTAGTTTGGATGAAGCAGATGCTGAAGGAGTACAATGTCGAACAAGATGTCATGACATTGTACTGTGACAACATGAGTGCTATTAATATTTCTAAAAATCCTGTTCAACACAACAGAACCAAGCACATTGACATTAGACATCACTATATTAGAGATCTTGTTGATGATAAAATTATCACACTGGAGCATGTTGACACTGAGGAACAAGTAGCAGATATTTTCACAAAGGCATTGGATGCAAATCAGTTTGAAAAACTGAGGGGCAAGCTGGGCATTTGTCTGCTAGAGGATTTATAGCAATTACTTCTATCTGAACGTGTTCAAACGTTAATAGCACGTTCACTACTGGGCCAAAACAAATTCGACCGTTGCTTCACACGTCCCTCTACATTCCTCATTCAAACTTACATTTTCGTGGTAATCTCGTTTTCATTCACCAACACCTCTCAGATATTCACGAAACCTTTTCAAAAGCTCTGCTTCTCCATGGCTACCTCACCAAAAGAAACTTCATCTCCTGTTTCACCCTCTGTACCATCACCTCCATCATCCACCAAAGCACCATCAAACCAGGAACAACCTGAATTCAATATCCAACCCATACAAATGATTCCTGGTCCAGCCCCTGTTCCTGAGAAACTGGTCCCCAAAAGACAACAGGGAGTGAAGATTTCTGAAAACCCTAGCCTTGCAACAAGTCCTAGGGAAGTAGACACGGAGATGGATAAGAAGATCCGCAGTATTGTGAGTAGCATTTTGAAAAATGCTTCTGTCCCTGATGCTGATAAAGATGTTCCAACATCTTCCACCCCAAATGCTGAAGTCCTCTCTTCATCCAGTAAAGAGAAATCAACAGAGGAAGAGGATCAAGCCACAGAGGAGACCCCTGCACCAAGGGCACCAGAACCTGCTCCAGGTGACCTCATTGATCTAGAAGAGGTAGAATCTGATGAGGAACCCATTGTCAAAAAGTTGGCACTTGGCATTGCAGAAAGATTACAAAGCAGAAAGGGAAAAACCCCCATTACTAGGTCTGGACGAATCAAAACTATTGCACAGAAGAAGAGCACACCAATCACTCCTACCACATCCAGATGGAGCAAAGTTGCAATCCCTTCCAAGAAGAGGAAAGAAATTTCCTCATCTGATTCTGATGATGATGTCGAACTAGATGTTCCCGACATCAAGAGAGCCAAGAAATCAGGGAAAAAGGTGCCTGGAAATGTCCCTGATGCCCCATTGGACAACATTTCATTCCACTCCATTGGCAATGTTGAAAGGTGGAAATTTGTATATCAACGCAGACTTGCTTTAGAAAGAGAACTGGGAAGAGATGCCTTGGATTGCAAGGAGATCATGGACCTCATCAAGGCTGCTGGACTGCTGAAAACAGTCACCAAGTTGGGAGATTGTTATGAAAGTCTAGTCAGGGAATTCATTGTCAACATTCCCTCTGACATAACAAACAGAAAGAGTGATGAGTATCAGACAGTGTTTGTCAGAGGAAAAGGTATTAGATTCTCCCCTGCTGTAATCAACAAATACCTGGGCAGACCAACTGAAGGAGTGGTGGATATTGCTGTTTCTGAGCATCAAATTGCCAAGGAAATCACTGCCAAACAAGTCCAGCATTGGCCAAAGAAAGGGAAGCTTTCTGCAGGGAAGCTAAGTGTGAAGTATGCAATCCTGCATAGGATTGGCACTGCAAACTGGGTACCCACCAATCATACTTCCACTGTTGCCACAGGTTTGGGTAAATTTCTGTATGCTGTTGGAACCAAGTCCAAATTTAATTTTGGAAACTATATTTTTGATCAAACTGTTAAGCATTCAGAATCTTTTGCTGTCAAATTACCCATTGCCTTCCCAACTGTATTGTGTGGCATTATGTTGAGTCAACATCCCAATATTTTAAACAACATTGACTCTGTGAAGAAGAGAGAATCTGCTCTATCCCTGCATTACAAACTGTTTGAGGGGACACATGTCCCAGACATTGTCTCGACATCAGGGAAAGCTGCTGCTTCAGGTGCTGTGACCAAGGATGCTTTGATTGCTGAACTCAAGGACACATGCAAGGTGCTGGAGGCAACCATCAAAGCCACCACAGAGAAGAAAATGGAGCTGGAACGCCTGATCAAAAGACTCTCAGACAGTGGCATTGATGATGGAGAAGCAGCTGAGGAAGAAGAAGAAGCAGCTGAGGAGGAAGAAGATGCAGCAGAGGATACAGAATCAGATGATGATGATTCTGATGCCACCCCATGACCATCAGACCTTTATTTTTGCTTTTACTTTTACTAGTTATTGGTCTGTAATATTTGCACATTAATTTCATGCATTCTACTTTTGCCAAATTCTGTCTAAAAAGGGGGAGTAGTAGGATATTATATTATGCATGATTTATGATTTTGAGGGGGAGTAGTAGTTATATGATTTTGAGGGGGAGTAGTATTTATACTACTGCTGCTGATGATGATTGATGTAAGCTACTAAAACTAGTAGCTGATAGAAGATGCCGCAGTGAACTGCTTCACAGCAGTAGGAGCATGGAGACAGGGGGAGCAGAAAGCTGATGTCACGTGAGATGTCTTGACATCCTGGAAACGACTTGCAACTTGCAGAATTTTGCTGTCGCCACTACAGATACCGCTGTGCTTGATTACTCTGATAGTGAAAGTTGCTGATCCCACTTGCATAACTGCTCGTACCTGCTCAGGAAGTGTCTAAGTATGTTTTAGACAAAATTTGCCAAAGGGGGAGATTGTTAGTGCTTAGCTTTACTGAGTTTTAAAAGATTGGCTAAAATTTTGTTAAAACATAAGCACTTAGACAATGAAGGAAAGCTGGAGTTGCTGCACATGATGTCTAACATTATGTCAAGGAATCAGATCGGGTTGCACAATGCACAAGGCAAGATAAAATGTCAAATGAAGAATTGAAGCTGCAGGATCCACGATGTCGGATACAATGTGCAGGACATCCTGCCCGAAAATACTGGACACATAAATCTGTTATATCTTTAACAGATTAATGTGCAGTCAGCAACAGATTAGGCGATCTATCTTTAGGAACGAATTAAAAGAAAATTAAAGTTCGAATTACAAACTTGAATAGTTCGTTCAGGGATTAAAGATTAAAGATAAAAACTAAAAGATCAAACTTTATCTTTGAGATCTTTAAGTGCAGATTTTCAGGAGAATGATAGATCTTATCCAGCGCAAGTTGTTGCAGCCCAGATACGCACACTGCTATATAAACATGAAGGCTGCACGAGTTTTCTACCAAGTCCGAGATTGAAGAGTTATTTTGTGAGTTTTGGGACTTGAGTGTTTTGTGAGCCACCTTGATGTTACCCTAACATCAAGTGTTGGACCTGAGTGTGTAGAGTTGATCTCTATTGTTCAGAGAGCAATCTCTGGTGTGTCTTTGATTTATTTGTAAACACGGGAGAGTGATTGAGAGGGAGTGAGAGGGGTTCTCATATCTAAGAGTGGCTCTTAGGTAGAGGTTGCATGGGTAGTGGTTAGGTGAGAAGGTTGTAAACAGTGGCTGTTAGATCTTCGAACTAACACTATTTTAGTGGATTTCCTCCCTGGCTTGGTAGCCCCCAGATGTAGGTGACGTTGCACCAAACTGGGTTAACAATTCTCTTGTGTTATTTACTTGTTTAATCTGTTCATACTGTCAAATATAATCTGCATGTTCTGAAGCGTGATGTCGTGACATCCGGTACGACATCTGTCATTGGTATCAGAATTTCACACATATTTTTTGAGACATGCATTCAGTTTTGAAAGGGCTAGAGTAATTGCCCCACATATATCCTAGGCCTAGGAACCAAAGTTTTATGCAAAAGAACACAAGATGAGATGCATATTGGGTAAAGTTACCCTTTTTTTGGCCAGCAATCAGCTATGGGCCACGCTACAATAATTTCCCTACGCCTAGATGTTTAGGAATTTTGCTCATCATAAATGTGTAGGTTTAGAATAGGTAGCAAAATACCTTTGGCAATTTACACTTTGGGTGTGGTAGCAAAATACTTGGATGTATGTACATGTAATTTTTGGTAGTCAAAATGTCTCAAAAAAAAAAATATATGTTGCATGTTATGTAAAGAAAATACCTTACAAAAATACCTTTTAATTTGAATACAATTTTAGTCAGCAAAAGAAAATATACTTGAATTTGCATGCTGCTTTAGGTAGCAAAAACACTTGAATAAAGCATGAAATGTAGCACCTTATTGTGTAGATAGCCAAGATTCATCACAAAGTTTGTATATGCATAAATATTAGAAATACCGGAATGTGCACATGTGCAATTTTTGGTACCCCAAATGCTTTGAGTGCGCATGAATGTAAATTTAGCCAAGGAAGTGCATGAGATGTAGGTAACAAATACACCTTGGAAGTACATATAAATAATCTAGGTAACGAAGGTGTCTTGATTGTACATGGGTGCATTTTTCTTAGTTATAAGAATGTCTTGTGCAAGTGAACGTTCGTAAAGAAGTATGTGCAGGAGTTTGCTCTAAATTTACATTGATGTTTGTGTTTATTGGAGGAGGTTGTATGCCATTTTTGTTTTAAGAGTAGCATTTCTTGGTAAAACTAACTTTCCAAATGTTTGCCTTCGCAGGAAATGGCCCCGAGGAAGCTTGCCTCAAAGAGGTCCAGGAAGGACAAGGCGGCCGAAGGAACTAGTTCCGCTCCTGAGTATGACAGTCACCGCTTTAGGAGCGCTGTACACCAGCAGCGCTTCGAGGCCATCAAGGGATGGTCGTTTCTCCGGGAGCGACGCGTCCAGCTCAGGGACGACGAGTATACTGATTTCCAGGAGGAGATAGGGCGCCGGCGGTGGACATCACTGGTTACCCCCATGGCCAAGTTCGATCCAGAAATAGTCCTTGAGTTTTATGCCAATGCTTGGCCAACAGAGGAGGGCGTGCGTGACATGAGGTCCTGGGTAAGGGGTCAGTGGATCCCGTTCGATGCAGATGCTATCGGCCAGCTCCTGGGATATCCGTTAGTGCTGGAAGAGGGCTAGGAGTGCGAGTATGGCCAGAGGAGGAACCGGTCTGATGGGTTCGATGAGGAGGCCATCGCCCAGTTGCTATGTATACCGGGGCAAGATTTTGCCCGAACTGCTGCCGGAAGGCGGGTGCGAATCATGCGCACCAACATGACCACCCTGACCCAGATATGGATGACGTTGCTCCTCAGCAACATCCTGCCCAACGATCATAATTCCGACCTCCCCCTGCCGAAGTGTCAGCTGGTGTACGCCATCCTGACACGGATGAGTGTTCATGTGGCTCAGTTAATCACTGATGCCATCTATATTTTTGCAGGTATGGCGCCTACCAGGCACCCTTTGGACCCAGATAAGTCCAACAGGGCCTTGGGATTTCCCGCACTGATCACAGGACTCTGCTAGTCGTTCGGAGTCCCTGTTGCACCTACCAAGGTAATTCGGCCGCCCATCACCCGGGCTTTTATTGAGAAGTACTGTACCCAGAGACAGGCTCAGGGTGATGCTCCACAGGCCGCAGGCGCGCCCCCACCACCTCATCAGGCTGGCCAGGCTGGGTCATTTGACATGGAGCAGTATTTACGGCATTTGGTTCGTCAGCAGGCGGCCAACCACCGGGCACATGTACAGACCCATGATTGTCTGTACCAGATGAGCCTCAGCATGCAGAGCCAGGGCTTCGCTTCTTTTTCATGCCCTACTCCAGACCAGTTCAGGGCAGAGGTCGCATGGCCCGGGGATTGGCCCGAGGCCCAAGCAGGAGAAGCGCCCCCGGAAGTTCCCGGCGATGGAGAGGAGGCCTACGAGGACGAGGAGATGGCCGATTTGCTTGACTTCTTGGGAGGGAGTGGAGCTTCATGACTGGGAGAGCCCCAGATTCATGTTTTCTTTCATATTTCTTTTATCATTTTTATGTTATGTTATTTTTTGACTTGAGAGACTAATGTTTGTTTTTGTTGTTTCGATTGTCATTTGTACAGCGCATACATTTTTGTTTGGATTGTTGTGTTAGTGTTTATATCATTACTATCAATGATGTTTGAAATTCTGGAACCGTGTAGAGTTCTTCGTTTAGGAACATTGTCCAAAAAAATAATAATAAAACAAACAAAAATCATGATAAAAATAGAAATAAAAAAAAATATAATGAAAAAGAGAGCAAGTAAGAAAAAGAGAGGAAAAAGAAAAGAAAAAATAAGTTGTTTAGCTGAAAAACCGACATGCTTTTGAAAAAAGATGACTTCCAACTTTTCTTTGAAAAAATTCACTGATCATAACTAGTTTTTGAAAAAAATGTGTAAACACCTGAGGGGTGAATGCTGTGAAAATTTTCTCGGACACCCAAAATGGACTCGGATGAGTGCACAAATGGATAAAAGAACATATTTTGGAAACATTGGGTTGATTTAAAATAGAGGAAATGAATCCTGAGCCCTAGCATCACATGACCATAAAAATTTGACACTTGAGTGTCCGCATAGGTGCATGGATGACCAATTTTGCATAAAGTTTCCAAATCATCATTTTTGCATTGGTGTCATGGAAATAATGTGGGGCATCCCTTTTACCCTTGAACCAAACCAAACCCTGACATGTATCATGTCTGGCCATTCTACAAGCTTTGAGCCAAAATCCTAACTCACCATAAACCTTGACCCAGGGTGAGAATGTCAATCCTTACCCTCAGAAGCAAAAAAAAGAGAAGGAAATTTCCAATCAAAGAGAAAGCAAAAAAAAAAAAAGAGAAGGAAAATTTCCAATCAAAGGAAAAAGGAGAGGAAAGGAAATTCCCAATCAAAGAGTGGGAGAAAGAAAAAAAAGAAAGAAAATTCCCAACCAAAGAATGGGAGAAAGTAAAAAAGAAGAAAGCTCCTGGTCAAAGAAACCAGAAGAAATGTGTAGAGAGGCCTTTGGACCAGACAATATCTGAACAATACAGAATTGTCACCAAATGAACAAAAGAAAGAAAAGGAAACCATAACCTAAAAGTGGTCTTCTCCCTTTGATTACCAGCCAAAATCCTGTGCGTCGGTGACTTGCTCGCCTCGCGTCAAACAAAAACAGAAAAGGAAAAGCCAAAACACACAAAAGCCGAAAAACCCACCAAAAGAACCCATTCCCAAGGGAAGCCCTATTGATCCATGATCACGCATGTAATTTTTGATTTGATAGGAAATAATTTGCAAAGTCAAGTCATGACATATCTATGGTTCGGAATTAGGATGAAACACTTACCTGTGCGAGATTGATACACTTTGAGTGATTTTCTTCTATTTTTGTCGAATCCAGTGTTTCCTCTAGATGGTCATTTAGAAACGAAATGCTAAACATCCAAAATCTCATTTATGGTTATGAGAAAATTTCATCAGCATACTCTCCTTCCCCGGTAGACGCATTGTTTTTCACTCAAAAAAGCATATGCTGCTCTAATCAGTTGGAATATTTGTCTCTTTGCTAAAGCATGTTTGCATTTTAGTGAAGAAAACACCGAGACTTTTTCAAGTCTCACAAGTTCTCCAGAACTACGTAGGTCTGAGTTCCTCATTGGAGGATATGTAGGAGCAAGAGCCTCGCTTTTGTCGACCACACCACCTTTTGTTGCCATGACCCAAAAGCTGGTAACCCGCGGAGACACCTTACAGTTATCCGCACCTCGTCATTCAGTGACCCCAAGTGTGATTGATGAACAGAGGCCAATATGGTCATCTGCGCCCTTTCCGGAGATGTCAACATCTTCCGATGGAGACTTTTTCAAGTCTCACAAGTTATTCAGAACTACGCAGGTCTGAGTTCCTCATTGGAGGATACGTAGGAGCAAGAGCCTTGCTTTTGTCGGCCGCCCCACAATCTGTGTCATACTGGCCCTGAGGTCATGTGACATGCGGAGACAAAATTTGGTCATTCCGCACCCCTTTGCCATTCAAACACAGTCGTGTCCGATGGCACGCAGAGACAAAATTTGGTCATTCTGCACCCTTTTGTCATCCAGAGGCGGCGGGCCCGATGACATGCGGAGACAAAATTTGATCATTCTGCACCCCTTTGCCATTCAGACACAGTCGTGTCCGATGGTACGCAGAGACAAAATTTGGTCATTCTGCACCCTTTTGTCATCCAGAGGCGGCGGGCCCGATGACATGCGGAGAAAAAATTTGGTCATTCCGCACCCCTTTGCCATTCAGACACAGTCGTGTCCGATGGCACGCAGAGACAAAATTTGGTCATTCTGCACCCTTTTGTCATCCAGAGGCGGCGGGCCCGATGACATGCGGAGACAAAATTTGATCATTCCGCACCCCTTTGCCATTCAGACACAGTCGTGTCCGATGGCACGCAGAGACAAAATTTTGTCATTCTGCACCCTTTTGTCATCCAGAGGCGGCGGGCCCGATGACATGCAGAGACAAAATTTGGTCATTCCGCACCCCTTTGCCATTCAGACACAGTCGTGTCCGATGGCACGCAGAGACAAATTATGGTCATTCTGCACCCTTCGTCAATCGCGGCCTACAAGCTCGTTGACACGCGGAGATTTACATCATCTTCCGCATTCACAAGATCTGTCATATTGACTTTTGAGTCATGCTGACGGGCGGAAATACCCGAGTGGTTATCCGTATAAACATTCTTTTGCTATCTGTAAGACAGAACGCTTGATAGCATGCAGAGACTGATATAGTCTTCTGCACCTTTTGTTCCCTCGGGAACAACAAGTCATTTGCATGCAGAGATTTTATGGTCACCCGCGACTCTCGTCAATCGAAAGGAACGAAATTAGTGTCTTATCTTTACTTTCCTTTTATCCCCAATAAAAGACAAGTAAAGAGGGGCAACTGTCATACCCTAATTTCGTCCGGGGACCTTTGCTTGATGACATGCGACCTTTGTTTGGTCCTTGTAAGGTGCTTGGCACCCATCATTAGGCAATTTGTGGAATTCCGGGACATGCCGAAAAACAAAAGAAAATATTGATGCACAATCCGTAAAGGTTCCGTGACACCCCGGAAATCAAATGGAAGCATCGTTGCATAATTATTGAGGTTCCGTAACATTCCGTAAGTAAAAAACGGGATGATTATGTAATCCGCAAGGTTCCGTAACATTACGGAAAGAAAACAAGTATCGTTACGAAATTCGTAAGTTTCCGTAACTTTACAAAAAAAGAATCACCAAAAAAAGCAGAGGGGGGTGTACTTAGTAAAAATGGGGGTGCAAATAGCAACCAGGCCCACTTAGGCCCTCCAGAATATTCCTCCAGAAGGCTGTTGCTTCTGGAGGAAGCAACCCTGCTCGCCTGGGCGAGCTGGGCGGCAAGCATCTCCCCTATTTTGCTATAAATAGGGGAGGAAGTGAGAAGGAAAGGGGTTCAGCCCCTTAGGCACTTCTCTCTCTTTCGAATTTGCTTGGAAAAATTGTTTCCGTGAAGAAAATCTAAGCCGAGGCGCTTCCGAAACGTTTCCATAACGTTTTCCGTGAAGAATTTCGCAAAGGTTTCGACCGTTCTTCGACGTTCTTCATCGTTCTTCGATCTTCAATGGGTAAGTACCTCGAACCAAGCTTTTCAATTCATTCTATGTACCCGTGGTGGTCCACATTGTGTTTTGTGTATTTCTATTCTCGTTTTATTTACTTTTTATACCCTCTTTTGACGTGCTTAAGCCATTTTACTTAAGTCATTTCTCGCTTAACCTAAAAATAAAATAAGTTTCCACCGATCGTTTGAATTGTATTATCCGTTAACTTCGGTTAAAATAAATTCCGACCATTCGGTCGTGCCGTAACCACGTTGGAAATCAAAAAAAGAGGTAAAAAAATAATATAATAATCAAAAAACATCTTTTTAGTAAAATAAAGCGGAAAATCAATCGGACGTTTTCTCTTTGGGATTTCTCATTCTTAATCGAATTGACTAATAACTAAAGTGAAACTAAGGCTAAAATCAACTCGCCTAGTCAAGCTCGTCCATAAAAATAGGTTTTTGAAGTTTGTCATTTCAATTTCTTACTAAGTAAAATGGATCATTTTCAAGGTCCAACGCCTTAAAATGATCACCTCTTAAAGTAAAAAAGAATCACTTGATAAGAAAGAACTACGTAGGTCTGATTTCCTCATCGTAATTGAGGAATACGTAGGAGCAAAGGGAAACACCCTTGTCGACCACAAAAAGAGAAAAATATAAAAAGGGTATAAAGGATATAAGGACATAAAAAGGGAACATAAAAAATCAAAGTCATGTTTGCACATTCGATTAAAGGCTGTCGTCCCTTGGGACGGACGTGTGGGGTGCTAATACCTTCCCCGTGCGTAAATACAACTCCCGAACCTTTCACTTAAAAGTTCGTAGATCGCGTCTTTTCCGGTTTTTCTGACGTTTTCCTCAAATAGACATTGGTGGCGACTCCGCGCGTATTCCTTTCGTGGAACACGCATCCCGCGAGTCTCGCGTCGCCCTCCCGCCAAAGGGTAGGTTGCGACACAAGGGTTTGTGGTTTGTGCTCCTCTGCTTACCACCATACAGACCTTTGCCCTTCCATGCAGCAACCTGGAGCAATCGAGCAGCCTGAAGCTTATGCTGCAAATATTTACAATAGACCTCCTCAACCTCAGCAGCAAAATCAACCACAACATAACAAATATGACCTCTCCAGGAACAGATACAACCCTGGTTGGAGGAATCACCCTAACCTCAGATGGTCCAGCTCTCAGCAACAACAACAGCAGCCTGCTCCTTCCTTCCAAAATGCTGCTGGCCCAAGCAGACCATACATTCCTCCACCAATCCAACAACAGCAACAACCCCAGAAACAGCCAACAGTTGAGGCCCCTCCACAACCTTCCCTCGAAGAACTTGTGAGGCAAATGACTATGCAGAACATGCAGTTTCAGCAAGAGACTAGAGCCTCCATTCAGAGCTTAACCAATCAGATGGGACAATTGGCTACCCAATTAAATCAACAACAGTCCCAGAATTCTGACAAGTTGCCTTCTCAAGCTGTCCAAAATCCCAAAAATGCAGTGCCATTTCATTGAGGTCGGGAAAGCAATGTCAACGACCTCAACCCGTAGCACCTTCCTCATCTGCAAATAAACCTGCCAAACTTCACTCTACTCCAGAAAAAGGTGATGACAAAAATTTACTTAACAATTTATGTGAAGGTGAATCTTCTTCCACAGGTAATTCTGATTTGCAGAAGCAGCACATCCCCCCTCTTCCATTCCCTCCAAGAGCAGTTTCCAATAAAAAAATGGAAGAGGCAGAGAAAGAGATCTTGGACACGTTTAGAAAAGTAGAGGTAAACACACCTCTGTTGGATGCAATAAAGCAAATTCCAAGATATGCCAAATTCTTGAAGGAGCTGTGCACTAATAAGCGGAAGCTTAAAGGAAGTGAACGGATTAGCATGGGCAGAAATGTTTCCACATTGATTGGTAAATCTGTTCCTCAAATTCCTGAAAAATGCAAAGATCCAGGTACATTCAGCATACCTTGTATTATAGGGAATAGTAAGTTTAATAATGCCATGCTAGATTTAAGAGCTTCTGTTAGTGTTATGCCTATGTCTATTTTTAATTCTCTATCTCTAGGTCCCTTGCAGTCAACTGATGTGGTAATTCATTTAGCTAATAGAAGTGTTGCCTACCCTGTTGGTTTCATAGAAGATGTCTTAGTTAGAGTTGGTGAACTGATTTTCCCTGTTGATTTTTATATTTTGAATATGGAAGCTGGATTTTCTCAAGGATCAGTTCCCATCATTCTAGGCAGACCCTTTATGAAAACGGCTAGAACTAAGATAGATGTTTATGCAGGCACAATATCCATGGAGTTTGGTGATATAACTGTTCATTTTAATATTCTGGATGCTATGAAATACCCATCTGAAGATCTTTCTGTATTTCGTGCTGAAATAATTGACCATGTTGTTGATGAATACATGACTGATCTTTATTCTAATCTGCATGCCTCTCACTCTTCATGCATTGAGTCTGAAATTGTACTTGATCATATGTCTGAATTTGATGCTAAGAGTGAATCTGAGAGTGAATTTGAGAGTGATATTGATTGCATGTCTAGTGGTGGTGTTTTACCTCTTGAGATTGATTTTATAGAGTCAGATAGGACTAACCATGTTTCAGGAAGTACACATACCTCTGACTTTCTTTATGAGGTAAAGGCTGAGAAACCATCTCCATCTACCACTGTCCAGCCGACCACACCAGAATTGAAGCCTCAACCATCAAATTTAAAATACGCTTACTTGGATGATAGCAAGAGTTTTCCAGTGATTATATCTGCCTCCCTTGTTGATGAGCAAGAGGAGAAGTTGTTGTCAGTTCTCAAGAAGCATAAGAAGGCTATAGGCTGGACCCTGGCGGACATCCCTGGTATTAGCCCATCCACATGTATGCATCGAATAAATTTAGAGGATGGAGCTAAACCAGTAAGGCAGCCACAGAGAAGACTCAACCCGGTGATTCTTGATGTAGTGAAGAAGGAGATAACCAAGCTTTTGCAAGCTGGAATCATTTATCCTGTCTCCGACAGCCAATGGGTGAGTCCCGTCCAGGTAGTCCCGATGAAGACCGGCCTCACAGTGATAAAAAATGAGTAGGAGGAGCTAATTCCTACTCGGGTGCAGAACAGTTGGAGAGTCTGCATTGACTATAGGAGGCTGAACCAGGTTACCAAAAAGGACCATTTTCCCCTGCCATTCATTGACCAGATGCTTGAACGCCTGGCAGGTAAATCCCACTACTGTTTCCTTGATGGTTTTTCTGGTTATATGCAAATTACTATTGCTCCTGAGGATCAGGAAAAGACCACATTCACCTGCCCCTTTGGCACTTTTGCCTATAGGAGGATGCCTTTCGGCCTGTGCAATGCCCCTGGTACCTTCCAGCGGTGCATGATTAGTATTTTCAGTGATTTTTTAGAAAATTGAATAGAGGTGTTTATGGATGATTTCACTGTATATGGATCCTCTTTTGATGGTTGTTTGAATAGTTTGGAAAAAGTTTTGAATAGATGCATTGAAACTAACCTTGTTCTAAATTTTGAAAAATGTCATTTTATGGTTGAGCAAGGTATAGTTTTAGGCCACATTATTTCCAATAAGGGTATTGAAGTAGATCCTGCAAAAATTTCTGTTATTTCACAATTGCCTTACCCCTCTTGTGTGCCAGAGGTGCGATCTTTTCTTGGTCATGCAGGATTCTACAGGCGCTTTATAAGGGATTTTAGCAAAGTAGCCCTTCCATTGTCCAACTTGTTGCAAAAGGAGGTGGAGTTTGACTTTAACGACAGATGCAAAGAGGCTTTTGATTGCCTCAAAAGAGCGCTGACTACCACCCCCATCATCCAGGCACCCGACTAGATAGCCCCTTTTGAGCTTATGTGTGTATCTTAACAATTTAGTAAAAGCCTTAGAAGAGTAACTTTTAATTAGTAAAGGTTTAGGAATAATTAATTCAACCCCCCCTTCTTAATTATTCATAGGCCACTCGATCCAACAGTACCCTCCACTAGAATTGATCCACAAGAGATGTACCCTCTCTTGTTCTCAGTCAACAACCCAAGTAGATGTACCCTCTACATATACCACAAAGGATGTACCCTCCAATGTGTTAAGACAGAGATCTCAGGCGGTTAAACCTTTGATACTTTGTGAATGGGGAAACAAAAGAATTCTCAGGCGGTTAGTCCTTCAAACACTTTTGTATAATGGAATGGGAAGAATGAAAAGAATTCTCAAACTGTGTCATTTTGAATTCATTGACAAGGGAGAAGGGAGACACAAAAGAATTCAAGCGGTTAGTCCTTCGTTCTTTTGGAAAAGGGAGAAGAGAGACACAAAAAGAATTCAAGCGGTTAGTCCTTGGTGAATTCTTTTTTGCAAAGGGAGAAGAGATGAAAAGAATGAATAGCACAAGTTTTCAAGGTTTAGAAAATCAGAAAACTTTGGAAAGCTTTTGGCACAAAGAAGAAGAAGAAGTTCAAAGAGATTCAAGGCTTGTAAAGGATTGTATAAGATTGATTGGAAAAGTGTATTGAAAAGCAAATCAAAGCCTTGCATTTAGATGAGTTATAACTTTTAGAAAAACTTAAAACCAATTTGAAAAAGTCAAAAAAGCATTTGAACAGTTACATCTTTTGATTTATTTAGAAACAATCACTGGTAATCGATTACCAAATCAATGCAATCGATTACACAAAGCTTTTATGTGAAAGGATGTGACTCTTCACATTTGAATTTGAATTTCAACGTTCAAAGGCACTGGTAATCGAATACCAAAACATTTTAATCAATTACAGCATTTTGAAATCAATTGGAACGTTGTAAATTCATTTGAAAACTTTTTCAAATCCATTTTGCTACTGGTAATCGATTACAACAATCTGGTAATTGATTACCAGAGAGTAAAAACTCTTTGGTAAACATGTTTTGAGAAAAACCATGTGCTACTCAATTTTTGAGAAAACCTTTTCATACTTATCTTGATTAAGCCTTCTCTTGATTCTTGAATCTTGAGTCTTGAATCTTGATTCTTGAAATCTTGATCTCTTGAATCTTGATTCTTGATTCTTGAAATCAACATTCCTCTTGAATCTTGAAGTGTTCTTGATTCTATCTTGAATATCTTGAACTCATTCTTTGATTGACCTTTGAGCTTTTTGTCATCACCTTTGTCATCATCTTTTGTTATCATCAAAACATCTTTGAATCACTCTTGATTCATCATGAAGCTTTGCTTCTACAATCTCCTCCTTTTTGATGATGACATCTTCTAAAATCAAGAAACACACACACACACTTTTTCCTAGTCGATCACTCACATAAATTTCCATTCTCCCCCTTTGTTTTTGAATTTATGCTTATCTTAAAATTAAGTTAATTACTCATGTGAGTTCTTGATTTAATCCCTATTTCTCTGAGAGATTTGAGAGATTTTGCTATGTGAAGATCTGCAGAGACCAGAGCTTGAAGTAGGAACCGATTTGATTGCTTGAGATGAGTTTGTGAGTGATTGTGAGATCCTAGAGGTGAAGGAGACATCCTCACCACTTGTATTTTTGCAATTTTTCATCTTGTTCTTCTCTTTGTTGTAAAGAAGGCTTCTTGGTATGGAAAGCTAAATCCTCTATTGGATCTTCCCTATAGGTACCTGTCATACCCTAATTTCGTCTGGGGACTATTGTTTGATGGCATGCAACCTTTGGTTGACCGCTTCGAGGTACTTGGCACCCTTTGTTGCACAATACGTGAAGTTCCGAGACATGCCAGAAATCAAAAGTAAGCATTGTTACGCAATCCATGAAATTCCGTAACATGCCGAAAATCAAAAGGAAGTATTGTTACGCAATCTGTGAGTTTCCGTAACATTCCGAAAGCTAAAAAAGGAGTAATTACATGACCCGTAAGGTTCTGTAACCTTACAAAAAGAAAACAAGTATGGTTACGAAATTCGTAAAGTTTCGTAACGTTACAGAAAAAGAATCACCAAAAAAGCAAAAGGGGGTCTATTTAGTAAAAAAAAGGGGTACAAATAGCAACCAGGCCCACTTGGACCTTCCAGGATGTTCCTCTAGAAGGCGGTTGCTTCTGGAGGAAGCAACCTAGCTCGCCTGGGGGAGCTGGGTGGCAAGCTCCTCCCCTATTTTCTTAAAAATAGAGGGAGGAGTGAAGGTGAAAGGGGTTCAACCCTTCTGGTACTTCGTAATCACTTAAAATTAGTGAAGAAAATTGTTTCCGTGAAGAAAATCCAAGCCGAGGCACTTCCGTAACGTTTCCGTGTGTGATTTCACGAAGATTTTCAACCGTTCTTCGTCGTTCGTCGTTCGTTCTTCGGTCTTCAACCGGTAAGTTCCCGAAATCGAACTTTTCAATTCATTCTATATACCCTTAGTGGTCCCCACTTGTTTCAGGTGCTTTTATTTTCATTTCATTTACTTTTCGTACCCCCTTTTGACGTGCTTTAGTCATTTACTTAAGTCATTTTTTTGCCTAATCAAAAAATAAAATAAATTTCGACCGATCATTTGAATTGTAATATCCGTTAATTTCTGTTAAAGTGAAATCCGAGCGTTCGGTCATGTCGTAACCACGTTGGAAACCAAAAAGAGGTGAAATAATAATATAATAATCAAAAAATATCTTTTAGTAAAATAAACCAAAAAAATCAATCGGACGTTTCTCTTTGGGATTTCTCTTTCTTAATTGAATTGACTAATAACTAAAGTGAAACTAAGGCTAAAATCAGCTCGCAAAGTCAAGCTCGTCCGCAAAAAATCAATAAAAAGGATTTTAAGGTTCGATACCTCAGTTTTTTCTCACCAAGTAAAAATGGATCATTTTAAGGTCCAACGCCTTAAAAGGACGACCTTCCAAGTAAAAAGAATCGCTTGATTCACCCTTTAGAAAGAACTACGTAGGTCTGATTTCCTCTTCGATGGAGGGTACGTAGGAGCAACAGCCCCGCTTTTGTCGACCTCAAAATAAAAAAGAAATAAAAGTTTAGATACACAATTTCACACGATTCTAATTTAAGGATGTTGTCCTTTGGGACAAACGTGAGAGGTGCTAATACCTTCCTCAAATGTAAATACAACTCCCGAATTTGGAATATTCTTCATGACCGGTTTCCTTCGGTTTTTCCGACATTTTCCACAAATAAACGTTGGTGGCGACTCCATGCATTTTCCTCCTTTGGAAGACGCACCCGTGAGCCTCGCCTCACTCGCCCGCCAAAGGGTAGGTTGCGACAGTTGGCGACTCCATTGGGGATTGTTTTTGTGAGTTAGGCCTATTTTAGGAAAGTGTGGAATTGTGAAACTTTGTGTGTGCATTTTTTTGAACTGTGTAAATATAATAAATGCTGTCTTTTCCACATTTTTACACTACATTCTAAGCACCCACGGGTTTGAGTAAAAAGGGGCCCTATACCCGGGTTCATGGAAAAGTAAGGAGTGGAGGCGAATCTATGGTCATGCTAGGTGATGTGCCATCATTTTCTTCTATTTTCTAAACCCTTTTTGCACCATTTTAATTACTGATTGGTCTTAATTGTCAATTAATCAGGCAGTTTTATTATTTGGGTTCATTTAGCTAATTTGATCTTTTTAATCTAATTTCAGGAATTAATGAAACATTGGGCTTAATCCGGATTTTGGTTATGGACTTGAAGAGGGAAAATAAAGCAACGCTTACATTAGTTAATTTCTAATTAGGAAATTTTGCAATTTTATTTTATGTTGTTCAGTGTTTATTTTGTTTTGGGCCAGAGTATTGTAATAGGGCCCAGTGACTTTGAGTGACTCTTTTTAAATAGCAGCCTTGGGATTCGTGCAGGGCATTCTGTTATGCTATTTTCATTATTCAGAGCTTTGGTTTTAGGTTTTCACGTTTTTCTGTTCCGTTGTTACGGTTTTCGTTCTTAATGCAAATTTCCGTTTTTTGCTTCTAATTACAAGTTCATTCTTGCTTATTCTTCTACTTTCATTTACGTTTCTGTCTCATTTACGTTTTTGTTCATTTACGTTTCTGCTTCATGTTTCATTTGCGTTTTCTGTTTGAATCCATGGAAGGCTAGATTTTCTGGTGTTGTTTCCTTTTGAGGATGAAGCCCAACTCTCTTTGAGGTTTCACTTGTAATGTGGTTTCCTGGCAGTTTTCCCTTCACCAGTTATCCCAATTTCGTGAATATTCATCAGTGCATGCTTCGTGTTCGATTAATTGCCTCTGAGCCTAACTTGGGTTCATGCTTAATGGATGAAGGGCTAACTGGTGTATGTGGTGCCTAATCACGTATTGAAAACCCTAAGTTGATTTTCGCTTAGTAAATTAAAATAGGGTTGGATTAAGTGGTTGACTGTTAGGGACGAATTCTCCATAACCCAGGATAAGAGAATGGCTTATGAATCAGAGGAAACAACCCATTTTTAATATTAGTAGTTTCGTATTCCAGTTTACTTGTTCTGCTCTTTAATTACCAAACAACCAAACCCCGCCCCCCCCCCCCCAATCGTTACTGTTACTGCAAGTATATTATGAACATTTGGTTTGTCACTGCTCGTTGGGAAATGACCTAGGATCACTTCCTAGTTACTGCATTTTCATGTTTATTTGATTCGGGTACGGCCTCGATCACCCTACTCCTATATCTCTTAGTAGCTGAGGAACCCATTACCTCAACCCTCATACAAGAGGAAGGGAAACACCAGCTTCCCATCTACATGATCAACTTCATACTCCATGAAGCTGAGAAGCGCTACCAAATGATAGAGAATGTGGTGCTAGCACTCATACTTGACAGTCACGTACTTCTTAGGCCATACTTTAAGAGTCACCAAGTGGTAGTCATGACAAACGACCCCATCAAACAGGTTTTGCAAAAGCCTGAACTGGCAAGGAAGATGGTAGCGTGGTCCATCGAACTGTCACATTTGATCTCCAATACAAACCTTGTGGCCCCATGAAGACACAGTTCATGGTAGACTTTCTAGCAGAATTTGCAAGAAATGACCAAACCACCTTAGACTGGTGGAACCTCTATGTGGATGGTGTGTCTAATGTGAAGGCAAGCGAGGCAAACATCGTCCTCAAACACTCCAACAACATCACCTTAAAGCAAACCCTAAATCTCAACTTCAACACCTCAAAGAATCAAGTTGAGTAAGAGGCACTTATAACAAGCCAAAAACTAGCACAAGAAGTTGGGGCCAAGAAGCTAAGATGCTACAGTGACTCGTTGCTTGTCCAAGGGCAAGTTGCCAACAGATATTAGACCAAAGAAATAGTATTGTTCAAGTACTACCGCACTACCAAAAATCTTATTGACAACTTTGAATGCTTCGATATGTATTACATACCAAGGGAGAGAAACACCAAAGCAAACCTGCTTTACAAGCTGGCCAACACCAAAAAGTCTGAGCATCTCAAGACTATCATCTAGGAAATGCTCCAAACTCCTACCATATACACTGATGAAGTTATGGCCGGGGAAGAGGAGGAACCAAATTGAATGACCCCTTACAAGAATTTCCTAATTCTAGGGGTGTTGCCAACAAACGAGAATGAAGCCCGACACTTGAAATGGAACGCTAGCTACTATGTCATCCTTGATGGTGAACTATTCAAAAAAGGGTTGACAACACCCTTGATCAAATACTTGAATGGACAACATGCAAACTATGTCATAGATGTGTCATTATTTTCTCCTATTTCTTAACCCTTTTTGTCACCAATTTAATTACTGATTAACTCTAATTGTCAAATTTATTATTCAGTTTAATCAATTGGGCCCACTTGACTAATTTGGTGTTTTTAATTCAATTTCTGGATAATTATAAGCAATTGGGACGAGCCAGATTGGACTTGAAGAGAGAAGACAATTTTATTAGATTTCGTCTAATTTCATTTTATTGCGTTCAGTTTTTATTTAGTATTTTTATTTCGTTTTAGGCAAAAATAATGTAATCAGGCCCAGTGACTTTGAGTGACCCTTATAAATAGTAGCCTTGGGATTTGTGGAGGGTATTCTGTTATGCTATTATTGAGGATTTTTAGGGTTTTATGTTTTGGGAGTTTTGTAATACTGTTCATGTGAATGCAATTTCGTTTATGTTCCTTCCCCTGCCTTTAGCTTCATTTTCGTTTTCTGCCTTTAGCTTCATTTACGTTTTCTGCCTTTAGCTTCATTTACGTTTCTGCTTCTAGTTTCATTTATGTTTTCTGCTTTTGTTGAACTTATGGAAGGCTAAATTTCTAGTGTTGTTTCCCTCTGAGGATGAAGCGTAATTCTCTTTGAGGTTCTGTTTTTAATGTTGGTCTCTTATCGGTTTTCCCTTCACCAATTATCCCACATGTGTTTTGTTAATCTGGGCACGCTTCGTGTTCGATTAGTTGCCTCTGTGCTTAAATTACGTTCGTGCTTAATGAACAAGGGGTTAATTGGTGTATGTGTTGCTTAATCACATATTGATAACCCTAAGTTGATTTTCGCTTAGTAAATTAAATTAGGGTTGGATTAAGTGGTTAACTGCTAGGGGTGAAATCCTCACAACCTAGGATAAGAGAATAGCTTCTGAATCAGAGGAAACAACAAGTTTTTAATTCTATTAATTTCGTATTCTAATCTGCTTGTTCTTAAATTCACAAAAACAAACACCCCCCCCCAAATTTTTACTGTTATAACGAAGCATATTATGAACATTTCGTTAGTCATTGCTCGTTGGGAAACGACCTAGGATCACTTCCTAGTTACTGCATTTTAATGTTTATTTGATTCGGGTACGGTCTCGATCAAATTTGGTGTCGTTGCCGGGGAGCAGTGGTCCAAAAGTTCATAATAGCTAGTGATTCGTGTTTTATGTTTAGTTGTTTTACGTTTAATTCTTTTGTTTAGTATGTTCGTGTTGTGTTAGTGTGTTGTGTTAGTGTGTTGTTCTGTTTTATTTGATGTTCTGTTTTGCAATTTAGTAGTATCCCTTGTTCAGCGCTTCCCCTGTTTCAGTTTCATGTTTTGCTGAGAATAATGCTTAGTGACAGAATTAGAGATTGATTTTGTGTTACTTACTGTTCACACAGCATTACATTAGTGACTGCTGCTGATAATTTAATTGGCGATTTTTGTTTTGATAGTTAGGGTTGTTATTTTTGGCTGAATTTTGGTGTGGTAGGTTCTTTTGACTCATATTTTGTGTGAAAAATGCCAGGAACACTTGGTGTGGTCAGATTTGAGAGATTTAAAAAAATTTGAGAACTTGTGTTTACCAAAACTTCAAACGGCCATAACTTTTGCTCCAGGAATCAAAATGACTATTATTATATATGTATTTGGGGTAGAAAAAAATTTCCCATACCATGGCAGCCACCATAGGCGAGCTGAGGTCTCTAACTAGCCAAAATCGCCTGTTTACTAGTTTTTTTTTTATTTTTCAAGTTTTATTGTTTTATTTTTATAAACTTTCCTTAGGTAGTTTCCATAGTTAGACTTTGAATTTTTGTCTGAAAATTTTTGTGCTATCTTTTCATGATTTTAGGGTGTTGCTCACAAAATTTCAAGTCATTTGGATATCATTTAAGGGTAGCTGTAGTTCAAACCTATAGTGTTACTTGCATGAGAAGGCAACTAGTTGTGCATGCTGAATGTATTGTATGACTAGAGGCAATCCATCCGACTTACAACCCTTTGATCCTAAAATAGATAGAACATTTCATAGATTAGTTAGGCATAGTGTGCATCCTACTTTCCCTGAACATTTTGTGCCTTTTGAACATCCTAAGCATTCTGCTACTGGTGAGTCTGTGCATTCTATGGTTGGTGATTTTGAACATCCTGATTTTGAGCATTATAATTTTGAACATTATGAAAATATGGCTCAACCTCCAACTCGTGAGAGGACTGTAAGGGAAATGGCTGCACCTGATTTCACTTATGAAAGCTTGTGCATTCAATACCCTAATGAGGATGTCCCTTATGTTCTTAAAACTGGACTGATCCACTTGTTGCCCAAGTTTCATGGTCTTGCAGGTGAAGACCCTCATAAACATCTGAAAGAATTCCATATTGTCTACTCCACCATGAAACCTCCAAATGTCCAAGAAGATCACATCTTTCTGAAGGCCTTTCCTCATTCTTTAGAGGGAGAGGCAAAGGACTGGCTATATTACCTTGCTCCAAGGTCCATCACGAGCTGGGATGACCTCAAGAGAGTATTCTTAGAAAAAATTTTCCCTGCTTCCAGGACCACGACCATCAGAAAGGATATTTCAGGCATTAGGCAACTCAGTGGAGAGAGCCTATATGAATACTGGGAGAGATTTAAAAAACTAAGCGCCAGTTGCCCTCACCACCAAATTTCTGAGCAGCTTCTTCTCCAATATTTTTACGAAGGACTCAGTAACATGGAGAGAAGTATGATTGATGCTGCCAGTGGTGGAGCCCTTGGAGACATGACCCCTACGAAAGCCAAGAATTTAATTGAGAAGATGGCTTCCAACTCCTAGCAATTTAGTGCCAGAAATGATGCTATTGTCATTAGAGGAGTGCATGAAGTAGCCATGAATTCATCTTCATCAGCTGAAACTAAGAAGCTTGAAGGTAAACCAGATGCCTTGGTTAACCTGGTAACCCAGCTGGCCTTGAATAAGAAATCTGTACCTGTCGCAAGAGTCTGTGGTTTATGCTCCTCTGCCGACCACCATACAAACCTTTTCCCTTCTATGCAGCAACCTGGAGCAATTAAGTAGCCTGAAGCTTATGCTGCAAACATTTACAATAGACATCCTCAACCTTAGTAGCAAAATCAGCCACAATAGAACAATTATGACCTAATCAGGTACAATCCCGGGTGGAGGAATCATCCCAACCTTAGATGGTTGAGTCCTTCACAACAGCAGCAGCAGCAACAACAACAGCCTTATTTTCAAAATGCTGCTGGCCCAAGCAGACCATACGTTCCTCCACCAATCCAGCAGCAACAACAGCAACAACCCCAGAAATAGCAAACAGTTGAGGCCCCTCCACAACCTTCCCTTGAAGAACTTGTGAGGCAAATGATTATGCAAAACATGCAGTTTCAACAAGAGACCAGAGCCTCCATTCAGAGCTTAGCTAATCAGATGGGACAATTGGCTACACAGTTAAATCAACAACAGTCCCAGAATTCTGACAGATTACCTTCTCAATCTGTCCAGAATCCGAAAAATGTGAGTGTCGTTACATTGAGGTCGAGAAAGCAGTATCAAGGACCTCAACCAGTAGCATCTTCCTCATCCGTAAATGAACCTGCCCAACCTCACTTTACTCTAGAAAAAGAGGATGACAAAAATTTAAAGAGTAAGTTGCCTAACAATTTCTATGCAGGTGAATCTTCTACTGGTAATTCTGACTTACAATAGCAACATATCCCTCTTCCATTCCCTCCAAGAGCAATTTCCAACAAAAAAATGTAAGAGGCAGAGAAGGAGATCTTGGAAACATTTAGAAGAGTAAAGGTAAACATACCTCTGCTGGATGCAATAAGGCAAATTCCAAGATATGATAAATTCTTGAAAGACCTGTGCACTCATAAGCGGAAGCTTAAAGGAAGTGAAAGAATTAGCATGGGCAGAAATGTCTCCACACTGATTGGTAAATATGTTCCCCACATCCCTAAAAAATGTAAGGATCCAGGTACATTCTGCATACCTTGTATTATAGGGAACATTAAGTTTGACAATGCCATGCTAGATTCAGGAGCTTCTGTTAGTGTTATGCCTCTGTCTATTTTTAACTCTCCATCTCTTGGTCCTTTGCAGTCAACTGATGTGGCGATTCATTTAGCTAATAGAAGTGTAGCCTATCCTACTGGTTTCATAGAGGATGTCTTAGTTAGAGTTGGTGAACTGATTTTCCCTATTGATTTTTATATTTTGAATATGGAGGAGGAATTTTCTCAAGGATCAATTCTCATCATTCTAGGCAGACCTTTTATGAAAACTGCTAGAACTAAGATGGATGTATATGCAGGCACACTATCTATGGAGTTTGGTGATATAACTGTTCATTTTAATATTCTCGATGCTATGAAACACCCATCTGAAGATCTTTCTGTATTTCGTGCTGAAATAATTGACCATATTGTTGATGAATACATGACTGATCCTCATTCTAATCTGCATGCCTGTCACTCTTCATGCATTGAATCTAAAATTGTATTTGATCATATGTCTGAATTTGATGCTGAGAGTGAATCTGAATTTGATATTGATTACATGTCTGGTGATGTTTTACCTCTTGAGATTGATTTTCTAGAGTCAGATAGAACTAACCATGCTTCAGGAAGTTCATATCCCTCTGACTTTCTTTATGAGGTACAGGCTGAGAAACCATCTCTTTCTACCACTATCCAGCCACCCACACCATAATTGAAGCCTCTGCCATCAAATTTAAAATATGCTTACTTGGATGATAGCCAAAGTTTTCCAGTAATTATATTTGCCTCCCTTGCTAATGAGCAAGAGGAGAAGCTGCTATTAGTTCTCAAGAAGCATAAGAAGGCTATAGGCTGGACCCTGGCGGACATTCCTAGTATTAGCCCATCCACATGTATGCATCGAATAAATTTATAGGATGGGGCTAAGCTAGTAAAACAGCCACAGAGAAGACTCAACCCGGTGATTCTTGATGTAGTGAAGAAGGAGGTAACCAAGCTTTTGCAAGTTGGAATCATTTATCCTATATCCGACAACCAATGGGTGAGTCTCGTCCAGGTAGTCCCAAAGAAAACTGGCCTCACCGTGATAATAAATGAGAAGGATGAGTTGATTTCTACTCCGGTGCAGAACAGTTGGAGAGTCAGCATCAACTATAGGTGGCTGAACCAGGTTACCAAAAAGGACCATTTTCCCCTGCCATTCATTGACCAGATGCTTGAACACCTGGCAGCTAAATCTCACTACTGTTTCCTTGATGGTTTTTCTGGTTATATGCAAATCACTATTGCTTCTGAGGATTAGGAAAAGACCACATTCACCTGCCCCTTCGGCACTTTTGCCTATAGGAGGATACCTTTTAGCCTGTGCAATGCCCCTGGTACCTTCCAGTGGTGCATGATCAGTATTTTTAGTGATTTTTTAGAAAATTGCATAGAGGTGTTTATGGATGATTTCACTGTATATGGATCCTCTTTTGATGTTTGTTTGGATAGTCAGGAAAAGGTTTTGAATAGATGCATTGAAACTAACCTTGTTCTAAATTTTGAAAAATGTCATTTTATGGTTGAGCAAGGTATAGTTTTAGGCCACATTATTTCCAATAAGGGCATTGAAGTAGATCCTGAAAAAATTTCTGTTATTTCACAATTGGCTTACCCCTCTTGCATGCGAGAGGTGCGATCTTTTCTTGGTCATGCAGGATTCTACAGGCGCTTTATAAGAGATTTTAGCAAAGTAGCCCTTCCATTATCCAACTTGTTGCAAAAGGAGGTGGAGTTTGACTTTAATGATAAATGCAAAAAAGGCTTTTGATTGCCTCAAAAGAGCACTGACTACCACCCCCATCATCCAGGCACCCGACTGGACAGCCCCTTTTGAGCTTATGTGTGATGCATCAAATTATGCATTGGGGGTTGTCCTTGCTCAGAAAATTGATAAATTGCCTAGGGTGATATATTATGCTTCTAGGACTTTAGATGCTGCCCAAGCGAATTATACTACTACTGAGAAAGAGCTACTAGCCATAGTTTTTACTCTTGAAAAATTTTGTTCTTATTTACTTGATACTCGCAATATAGTTTATACTGACCATGCAGCTTTAAAGTACTTGTTGAAGAAGGCTGATTCAAAGCCTAGGTTGATCCGATGCATGCTCTGGCTCTAAGAGTTTGACTTGGAGATCCGTGATAGAAGCAGAGCACAAAATTTAGTTGCTGATCATTTGAGTCGGATCAAATGTGTGACTGATGAGGACTCACCCATTCGGGATGATTTCCCGGATGAATATTTGTATATATTGTATAGTATTTCTTATTCTTTTTCTACTCCCTGGTTTTCTAACATTGTAAATTATTTAGTTGCTTTTGTTTTTCCTCCCTTAGCATCTATGGCTCAAAAAGATCAAATTAAAAGTGATGCTAAGCATTTTATTTGGGATGACCCCTACTTGTGGAAATTGTGCAGTGATCAGGTCATTAGACGATGCATTCCAGATCATGAGACTGACTCAGTCCTACAGTTCTTTCATTCTTCCGCACTGGGAGGTCATCTGGGTGTTCAAAGGACAGCTCGCAAAGTGCTTGACTGTGGCTTTTATTGGCCCACCATTTTTAAAGATGCGTGGAAGACTTGTAGCACTTGTAAGCAGTGTCAGAGAGCAGGATGTGCACTTACATGGCAACAACAAATGCCTTAGCAACCCATTCTATTCTGTGAGGTGTTTGATGTCGAGGGCTTCTGGTCCCATTAATTGAAACTTGTATGAATACATATGTTAGATTAATAAAATTATGAACATCAGACCTTATATGAACACTTGTTACTCGTCAAAAGTCCGGTTAAGTACTTTCGTTTGACCATCCTTCTGCAGATGGTAGGCGGTACTCATTCGAAGCTTAGTGCCACTTAAACGGGATAGCTCGTGCCAAAAGCCACTGATAAAAATAGGATCTCTATCGGAGACCAAGCTTCGTGGAAATTCGTGGAGCTTACAGACCATGTCGAGGAATAATACGGCAACCTTGTATGCCGTATGGTGGGCAGGAAGAGCACCAAAATGAGCCCCCTTGGAAAATCGGTCTACAAACACTAATATCATCGTGAAACCGTGGGATGATGGCAGTCCTATGATGAAATCGAGGGACAAATCTTCCCATATGTGGGAAGGTATGGGAAGAGGTTGCAGCTGACCGGCAGCCTTCTTTGTTTCTTGTATATGTGGCCAGTCAAAATTCTGTCATAAATGATGGAGAGTCTTTGATACCCCTGTGTAACCGCCGAGAGGAGAAGAATGAAATTCCTCTAAGAGTAAGGCAATAAAAGGGGTTGGGAAGGGAATCCAAATACGGCCTTATAGGAATATAAGGTCCTTATGAATGGCGAGGTCGGAGTGAGCATTTGGGCGCAATTTAATGTTATGTAGGAGATCAACATATTGGGGATCCTGTAACAAAGTGTGACCCTGACTGGTTACCTTATGATTTTACTTAGTGAGAGTAACCTGACAAACCCATTGTGTGGTGTGTCTTATTATGTACTCCTAAGCGTCCCAGGGTGGTTTTTCACTAACATGATACCACATTGCACGTAGGCTTGAGTCTTAGTATAATTGTTGCATAACGCTTGCTAATTGTTTATTATGAAATTGATGAGTGTTATTGCGTCTTGACTCGAGTGTGTTATTCATGTGTAATGTGATTAGTGATTGAAAAAAATGAATTTTAAAGATAAAGTGGTGAAGTGACGTGAGTTGTATTAAGTTGAGTTATGTTATAGATATTTCCATAATTTATATTGATTACGTCTTGTTTATTTGTTTTGTTATTTTTTTGTGATAACTCACTCCCTGTGTGCTATTTATGTTTGGATCATGTTATGATCTCGAATCTTGTGTTCGTGGGAGCAGATGACAAGGTGGATGACTTTAAAGAACCTCGTGCCAGAGGACGTTGGGACACAACGCTCTGATAGGATGTGACATTGGGGATGAGTTTTTATTGTAATTTCATGGTGTTATTTTATTTTATTTTATCTCACTGATTTAACCAAACTTTTTTTTGTAAACTTTGACGGCCTTGTTTTGAGCCGAATATGTTTTTAATAAGTCTTATTTGGTAATAGTGAAGTGGATGTGAACCTTTTACCCACGTGAATTTGTTGATCAATATTTTTATATGTTTTATTTATTTATATGTATGTCGGGGTAGAGGGTGTCACACTCATCCTTTTCAAATCGTGTCATTCTTGATCCTAAATACCTTGACTTTGAATTCTTTGAGGGAGAAAACTTTGATTGTTATAAAGTGTTTCAAAATTCTGAACTAGTGGATTTCATGACTTTGAAATTGCCTTATTACCCTAAATTAGTTCAAGTCTTTTATAACAACTTGGAAATTCATGATGGAGTCATATTTTCTGAAGTACACAAAATACCCATTGTTGTTGATCAATCCTTGTTTTACTCCCTAACCAAACTGAGCAGTCAAGGTGTGCCTTTTGAAGGAATCTTAGTTGATGATTATTCTAGTCATGATGCTCGTAAAATTATTTGTGTTGAAAATGCTGATAAGACAGGTCGCTTACTTGCTGGTTCCTTTACCTTTGAATGTCGTGTTATGCATTTTATTCTCTGTCATGTGTTGCTTCCTCGTTCTACTAACCTTGCTCAAGCCTCTGAGAAAGATTTAATTTTGTTGTGGGCACTGCAAACTGATCGTCAAATTGACTGGGCACATCTTATTTGTTACCGTATGCATAAGGCATTATGGGCAAATGCCCCTCTACCATATCCCGATCTGGTAACTCTATTTCTGCAGCACTTCAAAGTCCCTCTTACTAATGAACCATTTGTCAAGGTTAAGCGTTCATTTGCAATAGGAACCTCTGTAGTTACTTCTTTTGGCTATAAGAAAGATCTTGATGGCCACTAGGTTTGCAAAAGGATTACCTGGCTAGTGCTCCCAAGGAACGCACTCCATCTCCACCACATAGGGATCCCTCCTCTACTTTACTGAATGATGTTCTCAACGAGATTCAAGATCTTTGTGCATTTGTCGGAGAAAGGTTTGATTCCATGGATTCTCACATCACTCCTCTTGAGGATGACATGGGATTTATCCGTCGTTGCTTTGATCCTCCAACCGATCCTTAGACTTACCCTTAGTTATCATATTTATTCGAACTCTAAGACTTGTTTCTATTACATCAGGATTATTTAGTACTTTAGAATTTCAGACTTATTGCATTCGGTTATTTTAGTACTTTAGTACTTTATACTTTCAGACTTGTTTAAGTTGCATTTACATTACTATTATTCTCCTTGAATTGTATGTTACTTCTTATAGTATATGTATGTTTTTCTTCTCTCTGTTCCTAATTTGTTTTTGATGTTGCCAAAGGGGAGAGATAAATGAGAATGATGGTAAGGAGAAGTATTGAAAATATTGAAAAAGTTTTTAATTTTTCTGTCCAAGGTATATATTGAAAAATGTTTTTAATTTTTCTGTATAAAGTATTGAAAAAGTTTTTATATAAGCAATCACTGAAAAATCAAGCAGGAGCAAATGACACAAATGAATATTTTTATTTCTCTTTCTACTCCTTACCAAAAAAATGATTGTTATCATAAAAATACAGGGAGAATGTGAATTTATATCATGTGGGTTTTGATTATGCCAAAATATTTTACTTGATGAGCACAGATTGAAATGAAGTCAACAAACAAGATCAAGAAAATCTAAGATAAAGACTTAGTCAATTTGTTAAAAGAATCTCAATTTGATTGCAATAGTTTGACCTTAAAATCTTTACTATCAAAATTCTTTTATCAAAGTTAAATCAGTTCAAAATAATATCTTCTTTGAACTGGTAATCGATTTTCAGGTTTGTGTAATTGATTACCAGAGAGATTGTGAACATGGCATTTTGAAATTTTGTACTAGTGAAATAACGGTACAAACTTATTTGAATATTGATATGTGTAATCGATTACCAGAATCCTGTAATCGATTGACAAGACACATTTCTTCAAACTATTTTTGAATAGCCACAATGAGCCTATATATACATGTGTCCTTACTTCGAAAATACAGAAAATTCTGAGAGAACTTAATTGTCAAAATCTCTCTAACTTTGGCCAAACACTTGCAAAATTATTGAGAATTCTTGAAGGATCTTCAAATTGTATCTTCTACTCTAAAGGAGAGAAATCAATATGTTCCTCTCTTACAAAACTCAGTTGTAATTAAGAGACTGTTTTGTCTTTTGGTATGTGAGAAACTTGAACACAAGGATGAGGGATCTCAATGTGTGTTCAAAGATTGTAAAGGATTTACAAGGATAGTGGAAAATCTCAAGTGGGGTTATTTGAGGACTGGACGTAGGCACGGGAAGTGGCCGAACCAGTATAAATCAAGTTTGCAGTTCCCTCTTTCCTTATATCAGTTATTTTGTTGCAGTTTACTTTATCTTTGTGCATTTAAAAGAACATTATTAAATTAATTGCTTCTTCTTCTTCTTCTGCATTCTGAATCTATCATATATCATTTAAAAGGTGATTAAAACCTGTTAGTCGAAAAATTTTAAGACTTAATTCACCCCCTCTTAAGTTATTGAGGTCACTTGTTCAAAACCTATGACATGGTAAGTGGATCCAACACCATGTCGTTTTCATCATCTCCGTCGCCATCAAGTCAGAGAGTGTTTGTGGAGGAATGTACTAGCCATGACATTTTCTATTTTCTTTTTTAAAAAATTGAGGGATCTAGGGAATGTAACTTGTGAAAAGGTTTATGGTTTCAAATTTTTTATTGAAAGGAGGGGGTAAAGCGGGAGGTTGGGGTGCAGATAATAAGGTGATTTGTGAACTAAGGTGACAATGGAAAAACTGTTGAACATGGCCTTTGCGGTGTCCAGGACAAAGCGAGAGTTGTTGAGAGAGAACGAACAAAGTGCAAGACAACATAATGTGGGTTTAGGATTTTTAATTAGTTTTTATTTAATTCAAAATTATTGATGGCATGGCATAATATAAGAATGTGATTGGGTGTCTGTGTAAAACCTTTTTACACTGACAATGTATGAACATTATTCTCTTAAGGTAAATAATAACACGATTTGAAGATTCAATTGTGCCATTTTTAGAACATTGAATATACATTATAAATCATCTTTTGAGTGAAGAATGAACATCTCAACATCAAATCTTGCAAGAGCTTCTTCTTCTAGCTACTATTTTCTAAACATCACTATTATGAGTTTTTACCTTGCTAGAGCTTCTTAATTTCCTCCTTCTATTATTTTGTAAACATCACTATTTTTTTATCGTTAATAAATTCGGCTTTTTATATCTTTTTTCTTTAGGGTAACTTTCTACATTTTGAAGCATATTGTCATGTGGAATTAGTGGTAGCTCAATGAGAGTTGTAACTTTTGTTCTTATTTTTCTCTCTCTTAATTTTTGTATAGCTTGCTAATTTTACTTGTTGCACAAACATTAACTATTACGAGTTTTTTGTGTGGTGGTTTCATCTTCCTGACACATCTTATACTTAGAACATGACATATTTCAATAATACTATCATCTTATACTTAGAACATGACATATTTCAATAATACTATTTGTTTGCTTTCAAAAAATATTTTTATTTATACGTAAGAAAGAAAACAATAGTTATGAAATGTTTAAACATAACAGTAATTAGTTATGAAATGTAAAAAAGCAATTAATTATATGCATCGTAAAACAAATAATATAGATAAAATAAATAAAATAATCTAATATAATAATATTGATTTCAATAATAATAATTTATATTTTAAAGAAATATATTTATATGTATCGTCGCCATATTTATTTTCTTCCTCTAAAACAATTTTTATTTTATTATTCTAAAAAATTATTTGTTTATCATTATAGATTAAATATTCCAACACAGTATACAATAGTAACAACTGTTTTGTTAGTTTAGTTTTATAAAAAATCAATAAGAAATATTTCAATAAATATGAAAAATCAATAAATTTAAATTTTATTTTATTAATGTGTATAAAGCACTAAACATACTTTTATATAAAGCACTAAACAGTGTAAGACATTAAAATTTTAGTAGCATGGTTACAAGAAAAAGTGGAAAATTCATAATTACAATATATGAAAACAACATAATATTTTTATTATTCTACTATATATTTAAAATTAAATCAAAATTACGTTAATGTCAAATAGTATACAGGTGATGAACGTAATTGTACAACTAATTTATGTATATTAAAAATATTATATTAGAATTAACATAACCTTTTAATCTAAAATTATTTAGAACATTAAATTAAAATGTATTAACTTATACTATTTTAATTAAAATAAAGTCATGTTAATTGACTAGATTAATTCTGTATTTAATTTTTTTCTAATTAATTATTTATACTATTTATTATCTTTTAATGTTGACTAATTAGCAATTATAGATGAATATGGGAGACGAAGGATATTGTACATTGCATATAGTAACATTAATAATATTGATAAAGTAACATTAATAACATTTTAGTAATTTAATTAAGAGCTGATAAAAAAATAATACATACTGATAGTGGACAATATAACATTTTAGTAATTTAGGGTATGCTAGTTAAACATTTTTTTAAAAAAAATAGATACAATTTTCTTCTTTAAAATAACATAAAAATATTTTTTTAAGTAAAGGAAATTTAAACAAACAAACCAAAAGAATATAAAATTGTTTATTTTATGTAAAAAAAATTAACAAATAATATAAACAAATGGACCCTTAATTAAAAGGTGTTAAAAATGTAATAAATTAAGAAATGTATTAATCAAGGACAATACAACTTATTAACTAGGACATGTTACATATACGAAATTATAAGTTTTCAGTTAGCTAATAAGCTTCAACTAGCTTATAAGATAGTTTTAAGAAACACGAAATGAACCAGTTGTTTATTTTTCTTATTATTAATGTTATGGATCTATCTCGGGCCTAGACCCTCTGAGGTACGTCACCTCGATAATAGTCTTGGTATAAGTACTTGGAATTTCACCTGTGCCAGTTGTTAAACGACTCAAAATACATGGCCATGTGTCCTCAATGGATTTCCCCATCATACCAGCCTCATAAATGCCCTCAATTCGAAGGACACAACCAAAATCTAACGTCACTCTCAACTAGCTATAGAATGAGATGTAGATATAGGGGAGATCTAGAGATTCTTCCTCCGCTCATCGCGACTGAGACAGCTCGTGCCACCACCTCAGAAACATATTTCTATCGTCCATACTGAACATTGGTGCCGTCTGTGGGGAAAATATCACCACAAGAATTTGAAATACTATCACTGATCCATCAGTTCAAGTTTGATCGGAAAAACATTCCAATAAGAATTGGGGAGACGCACAAGCACGAGTCTTCGACCAACAACACACAACACTTGAAGCAGAAAGGGAAAGAATGAGCACCTCCTATTTGCTCTGTTGTCACAAAATGACCACCACGTCCAAAGAAGCACGTTGAAGTAAAACTTAGGACAAACTATCATGTTCATAGCTAAGAGCCTAAGAGGTTGAATGAAATTATGAGAAGTTACGTTCTAGATTTTATGATCCCAAATATTAATAAATGGAAGATAGTTGATATTAATAAGGAAGCTGGTAAGTTTTATGTTATGAAACAAAGTTTGAATTTAAAAGTTAGAAAATAAAATAAAAATGAAAGAAAATAAATACGAAGAAGATGCACAGTCTTGAATTAAATAACAAAATAACAGTAGCAAAATAAATTTAATTGACAACACATGAATAATGCATTATAACATACAATAAGGACAAGGAAAAAATAAATTAGGGGAAGAAAGATATAGCCTGGGTTGAAGCACGTAAACGCTATCCTTAGAGAGAAAACGCCCCCACTGCACGGGTAAGAAATTCTGATTGTGCTCCTCTCCCAAGATACGACAACCCGTTGGTTCCGATCGTGTGCAGCGAAAGGATCCCCGAACCTTATGAACACCAATGCTCTTACTTTCAAGAAATAAATTATTTTATAAGAGAAGAAATAGAAAATTTTGGGAGAAAGGGATGAGACTGTAGCTTTGTCATCTTTTTAGAAAGGAGGAAAGAGAATATATAGGCACATGTCACCTTAAGCAACAAACAAAATATGACTGTTGGAAATATGATCGTTGGAAACTAACCTACAGTTGTCAAAACAAATCTAACAAACTAGTTGACTCATTAAAACAAAATCTTAAGAAAATCTAAAATAAATATTTTATTTTATAAAATAGAATTAATATATATTTATAAATTTTAAATTAAAACACAAATATTTACCAACATTCCCCCACATAATTTAAAATTTTAAAATTTATTTTCTAAAAGATAATTTGTATAAAAACATAAGAGGAAGAGCATGTGATATTGTATTTCGGTATAATGAACCTTCCGAGTTTGAGCCTTATACCTAGTGTTTATGAACTTCCATTTGAGAAAAATGTAGTGACTTGATTGTCTTGAACTACATATTCTTTAACCGGACTTTAGTACACATACCCTACAATATTGGCGTTCAATTAGGTTCTAATCAGTAGTAGCACGTTACACGGCCTTGCGCTTGTATCTTGTTTCGTGAGTGTCACTTAGAGATTAGCTCATATCTCATAGTGGCGGCCCCACCACCACACTCACTAGGTGAATCCTCAAAGTGTGGGTTGTGACCCCCACCCCTACAATAATTGTCATCGGATTCATTAAGAGGTATTTTTTTTTACCAAAAATACACATATATAAATACCTCAACCTTAATATTGCCACAATTTATAATACACCTCGTCATAGGAATGAGAAACGAAACAGCTCCGCCAAATTTCATTTTGGTGTACTTTAGTCAACAAACAATTTCGTTGTTACCCGTTGAACTTCATTCATGGGATCACCAATCACACGGAGACGGGTGTCCATTATTGTAACTAAATAATGAGTTTTAATCCCATTCCCCTCGACGACTCAAGTACTTGTTGACGCGTCAACCCTTTTGTAAGCGGATCCGCAATATTATTTTCTGACTTGACAAAGTCAAGAGAAATGACACCATGAAAAATCAAATTTCTAATAGACTTATGTCTCACTCTTAAGTGTCTTCTTTTTTCATTAAAATTTTTGCTATTCATGGATAATCATTCATGGTGTTATCCAACTTGCGTTCAATGTCATAGAAAAACTGACATCCAAACAGGACCATTCACATGCGGATGTGGCAAAGATAATGATCAGCCTGTTCTAAGGTAATTGGACTTTTAGTGCATCAGCATGTTTTTATTCAGGATTTTGTATTTGACTGGTATGTACATTGGTAGGTATAGAGTTGAAGTAATGGTTAGCCAAAACAATGTCAATAGCAAGTTTTTGCACTGGGACCGTGAATGTGCTGAATTGATTGGTCAAATAGCGGATGAAGTGAATAGGGTCAAGATTGAAGTATGTTCGTGTGTTATCATATACTGCTTCTTATTTTATGTACTATATTTTGTTCTTTTGGTTGTAGCTGGTGATTGGTGGATTTGTCTTCTTTCTGGCAGGATGGTGATGTTGATTTGAATGCTTCTCATCAAGTACTTGATAGGTTGTTGGGTTATGTGTTTGCTTTTAAGGTCAGGATTCAATCAAAATTCAGGAATGCCATTGTTCTTAGATACTCAAATGAATTAGATTTGATCAATGTTGTGCTCAACATGCTGGCTGATACTGAGGTGTTGTTTTCTAATGTCTATTTTAGTTGTTGTTGCCATAGCGATATGATTCATGAGTTTGACTATTGTCAACTTATATATGATACAGGCATGTTCCAAAATAGATGCTTCGAACGTTGATTGCAATAATGCTATGCATCCTGAATGTGTAAGTTAACATTGTTGTCATGAGTGTTGGTCTGTTACATTGTTTTGCGGCAGAATGCACAAATAAACTTGGTCTAGAATTTGGATATATTTTATTTACCAGTTTATCTTTTATGCAGCAATCTCTGTTTGTGACAGCAGACCATGATCCAGTTGCAGGATTCCCTTTAACGCCCAAAAAATTCCTATCATCTGATGAAGTTGATGTTGAGTTAGGAAGCTCCCAGATTTCCCCAGCCCAACTATCGTCTAACAAATTAACAAGACATTCTGATAAGAGTGAATTTAGCTGATTCCAGATTGTTTTGGCTGTCTTTTCACGATGCTATTATAATATTGTGGAATTAAGCAAACAATTATGTAGTTTTTCTTATGACTACCTCTGACAATTCCTCTGACATTTCTTTACACCATGCTGATGTTTTGGCCATTTGAAAATCCATTTTTTTGGATTCATGCTATTTTGTCTCTTGATACTGTACATTTTTGTCTTTTATATTCTGTCAGTTTTGAAGCTAACTATGACTTATTTTTAACAGCTTACAATTTACTCAATTATGAGCAATTAAAGCTAAGCAATTGTCTGTTACGGTGTTTTTTTGTGAAGCTTTTAGATGTCTTAAATTGACAATTGCATGTATCATCTGTTGCTACCGTAATATTAGAAGTTTTCTTATATTAGACGTGCCACTAAAAACAACTCATTTATTCAATATTAATGATTTGGTTACCCTCGATACAATTGGACTGCTTTTGATGATACAATTGATGATTTATATGCTTCTTACAAATTGATGTATGAATTAGACTAAATCTTAAAAACAGTGAAGGAGATAAATTGATGTACAAATTAGATCAAATGTTAAAAACAGTGAAGGAGAAAAATTGAAAGCCATATTGGCGACTATATTGATAGTCCATACTCTCACGTTCTTAATTTGTTTCTGGCTAAACTATTTGCTGAATTCCATTCCTATCTGAATTGCATGAAAATAACAACAACAAAAAAGCAGATGAATAAAATAGAATCGCCAGGATTCTCTTAAATTTTTAGTTCCAGTTTTGGTTCTGGATCCACATGCTCTTTAAATTAATACAGCTTTCTATACTAACATCATATATCCTCATCTAGAATGTGTTTGACATGAATGTTATCATCCATATCAGTAAAAAAATCCCTCTAGATATAAGTGCAATCATTCCCACATACACCATTTTTTCAGCTATCACTGCTTGCCTAAAATCATGTGTTGTACATTTCAATTGTCATCATTAATAGCTTCTTTTCAAAAAGGTTCATCAATAGACCTCATGGCCTCACCCTAAGTTTTAGGATCATCTTCAAGCAAAAAAGAGCAAAATTCAGAACCAAAATCCTTAACTTTTTTAGATCTTTTACTCCTCCTAGGTTCAAACACAATGTCCTTATTAGTATTACTACAAGAAGACAAATTAGAACAAGAAGTATCACAAACAGATTTAGACAATTTATTTTTCAAAGGAAAAATATTTTCAAAGAAAGTAACAACTCTAGATTCCATAATAGTACCATTAGAAATTTTAGACACTTCTGAATTAACTACCAAAAATCTATAAGTAGTACTATGCATAGAGTATCCAACAAAAACACAATCAACAATTTTTGGTCCAATTTTCCTTTTCTTATTAATGGGGATGTTTACCTTTGCTAGACACCCCCACACTTTAAGATATTTCAGGTTTGGTTCTCTTTTTCTCCATAGCTCATGAGGGGTTTTTTCAAAAATTTTATAAGGCACTCTATTAAGAATATGACATGCAGAATACAAAGCTTCACCCCACATATTACTTGGTAAACCAAAACTTACAAGCATAGCATTCACCATATCAAGCAATGTACGATTCTTTCTTTCCGCAATACCATTAGATTGAGGAGCATACAGAGGTGTCACTTCATGAATAATACCATGCATTTCAAGAAAATTACTCATGTCTAAAGATGTGTATTCTCCACCTCTATCGGAACGTAAAATTTTAATTTTTCTTTCTAATTGATTTTCTACTTCTGTTTTATATACTTTGAACTTATCAAATAATTCACTTTTGTGATTAACTAAATACACATAACAATATTTGGAGAAATCATCAATGAAAGTAATAAAATATCTCTTACCACCACGTGTTAACACATCATTACTGTCACATACATCACTATGAACCAATTCAAGCAAGTTAGTTTCTCTTTCAATACATGTAGTAAAACTTTTTCTCGGTTGCTTTGCTTGAATAGATGTTTCACATTTTTGTTTTAAATCAATGGAAGCCTTAGGAATAAGATTAAGAGACATCATTCTTTTGATAGAATTTAAATTCACATGTCCAAGTCTAGCATGCCACATATTAGAACATTCAACATTTGCAACAAAAGAAGAAATATTGGATATTTTATTAATAGACTGAGACATAAGACTTAACTTAAACAAACCATCACAAATGTAGCCTTTACCAATAAAATTACCATGTCTCATAATAACAACTCTATTGGATTCAAAAACAACCTTGTACCCTTGTTGGACTAACAAAGAAGTACTTATTAAATTTTTCCTAATATCATAAATATGATAGACACCATCTAAAACAATAAAATTTCCTAAAGATAGCTCTAGCTTCACTTGACCTTCTCCTAACACATGTGCCATACTCCCATTCCCCATGCTCACAGTACGTGTGCTTGATTCCTGATATAAAGAACATAATTTTTTATCAGCACACACATGAACATTAGCCCCGGAGTCTATAAACCAATCATTTGAGTTAAAAATACAATTTAACTCAGGGCTAGTGACATGGTACCTGTCAGATGGGGAATCAGAGGCAGCACTGGTGGTAACAACATTAGCCTGAGGTTTAGGAAAAGACGTGGGTTGGCGATGACGTTGAAAACAATTCTTAGCCAAATGATTAGCTCGCCAACAAACAAAGCAAAAAATTTCATTCCCCGAATTTTTATCCATAGGCTTATTGTTGTTATTAAAAGCATTGTTCTTATTTTTAGAAAAGGAAGGCTTTCTACCAAATTTATTTTTGTTAAACCCATGCCTTTTGAAGGACTTAGAGAAAGGTTTGCTAGAGCTCTCAACAAGATAGGCCTTAGACTGAGAATCATATTTTTGCAAGTGTTTTTGAGATGAACGATGTTTATCCTCAATGGGGAGACAAACGGGCAAATCATCAAAGGTAAAAATTTCATGTTTATGTTTTAGGCTTCGAGCAAAATCAGTCCATGAAGGAGGAAATTTTGAAATCATGAAAGCCACAAGCATAATGTCAGGCAAAACAATTCCTTTCAATTTCATGTCATAAACGATGTTTTCAAATTCATGGATCTGATCTGAAATAGATTTTTCATCAATCATTTGAAACTCAATCATTTTTTCACAAGAGTAACGACTTAAACCTTTTTCAGCAGATCCATATTTCAATTCAAGTGCTTCCCATAACTCAACAAAAGTTTTGGTATGGCAAAAAATCTTATATATGTTATCAGCCAAAGCACTTAAAATTCGTCCATGACATAAAATATCTTTATCAGAAACATCATGATTAATGGTTGCATCAGTTTGAATTATATCAGTAGAGGAAGTTGAAGTTTTTATTTCTATTTTAGAAATCACAGAGTATAAATCCAATTCAATAAGCCAGAATTTCATTTGTTGTTGTCAACAGAAAAAATTTTCACCCGTAAATTTTTCAGGCTTACTGGAAATGGACTTAATCATATCCATGGCGGACATTTTGATAAAATAGAATGCTACTGTAGAAAAGACTATGCAAAAAGAAAGTGAAAAATATTTTTCTCTCTAAGACTGTTAGAAAATAAAATAAAAATGAAAGAAAATAAATACGAAGAAGATGCACAGTCTTGAATTAAATAACAAAATAACAGTAGCAAAATAAATTTAATTGACCGCACATGAATAATGCATTATAACATACAATAAGCGCAAGGAAAAAATAAATTAGGGGAAGAAATATATAGCCTGGGTTGAAGCGCGTAAACGCTATCCTTAGAGAGAAAATGCCCCCACTCCACGGGTAAGAAATTCTGATTGCGCTCCTCTCCCAAGATACGACAACCCGTTGGTTCCGATCGTGTGCAGCGAAAGGATCCCCAAACCTTATGAACATCAATGCTCTTACTCTCAAGAAATAAATTATTTTATAAGAGAAGAAATAGAAATTTTTTGGAGAAAGGGATGAGACTGTAGCTCTGTCATCTTTTTAGAAAGGAGGAAAGAGAATATATAGGCACATGTCACCTTAAGCAACAAACAAAATATGACCGTTGGAAACTAACCTACAATTGTCAAAACAAATCTAACAAACTAGTTGACTCATTAAAACAAAATCTTAGGAAAATCTAAAATAAATATTTTATTTTATAAAATAGAATTAATATATATTTATAAATTTTAAATTAAATCACAAATATTTACCAACAAAAAGTGCTTGACCTGCTGTATTCATACGCTTGAAACTAGGACCACTCAAAGGTTTTTGTTTCCCCATTATTTATTAGTATTAAAAAAATGTTGAAAGTGTATATATAATTCATGCTCAAATTTCATTTGCATGTGCTATTTAAACTTTTAGTAGACATAAATTAATGGTGATATTTTCAATATTAGAGGACCAATAGTACAATTAAACCTTTAGTGTCCTATATCTATTGTAGGCATTAAATAGGTTGTTATGTGTCTAACATTTATTTTTTTAATGAGAATACGATTCCTAACCATTCCTTGACCATTGATCAAAGAAGAGTTTAAATAAATTGAATACCTCTTGAAGATATCCTTTATATACATTAGTAATTACTTGATTTCATGGAAGCTCGTACACAAGTGTATACGTCAAGAAAAGGAACTTCCATTTGATCTTTTCTCTTATTTGAGTCGACAAAGAGGACATTAATCATGTGGAGATCCTACCCTTCTTTAAATAGATAGGTAACCTATTACCCAACCATCGTGTATATTATGCATATGAATACATATTAGGTTGTACATTCATGGTAATTCCCTAAGCCCAAATTGTATCATTCAATTAAACATTGAGCTCAAAGGAAAAACACATTAGGTTGTATATTCAACCCATATTTGAAATAAACAAAATACACCCATCAGTAGAAGGTCAAACAAAGAAAATTCTAACACCTCAGACCTTAAAATGATTGCTTCACATCTCTAGATACTAAGAAGTTCTCTATTCCAAACATGCATTTTCTTTCCTTGTTATTGTATTATTTCATAACTTTACTTAAAGCCTTACTAACTTAAACATACAAACTTGTATGGTCTCATTCTTAGTTGAAGTAATTCATTACAAATATGAAGGGGGAGACTACTTTAAACTAACTCAATCCACCATATAAAAGGGGGAGATTACTTTAAACTAACTCAATCAAACAAATATGAAGACACTCTCATTTGTCATTAAGAAAGATTTAATACATACACAAAAAAGATTTAAAAATACTAGACCATCTTAGCAGCCTAAAGTCATCTTATCAAGAAGATGTGCATGTACAGAAAAGTAAGAAAAATGTATAATTATATAAATAAAAAGCCAATAACAATAATAAATAGGCTTTTATTTCCTTAACAATTAAATTAAATATGATTCTTGAAAGTGAGTTTAATAAACATGGATACGTCAATCGTGTACTCAATGATCATAAATTAACATTGGGAATCAAATGCAATTCATTTTTCCTGCCAATAGCCAATCCGAAGTGCTCATCCATATTCATTTCCTCAGGTTTCATCTTGTTTGGGAGTTCCCAGTTGAAGTGATACAGTAGTAGAGCTAGTGGAAGCATAATGCTAGCTAAACCCAATGTCATGCCTGGGCATATTCTTCTTCCTCCCCCAAAAGGGAGATAGTTAAAGTTATTCCCTTTGAAATCGATAGAACTACCCTCGAACCTTTCAGGGACAAACCTATCAGCATCAATCCAATATTGGGAATCCTTACAAATTGCGTATGCATTTACCATGACTTTAGTTTTGGCAGGTATTTCATAGCCATCAATGATGGTTGGTTGAGAGCATTCTCTAGGGAGCAATAAAGGAGTAGGTGGGTGTACCCTGAATGTCTCTTTGATCACCAACTTCAAATAAGTAAGTTGCTCAAGATCACTTTCATGAATTATTTCCTTTTCTCGAAAAGCTTGTCTCAATTCAGCTTGTGCTTTCTCCCACACTCTTGGATTTCTCATCATTTCTGCCATAGCCCACTCTAGTGTTGATGCTGAAGTATCAGTTCCAGCAGCAAATATGTCCTGGTGAAACAAATAAAATATCTTTATATAAAGTTTGGTAAAATGAAAAGAGAAATTGCATTTATATAACAAAATCGGGCAACTTTTTTAATAGAAAAGGAAGAAAAATGTAAGATAAAGTAATTAGTACAAATGAGAGGATTAAAGAGATTAATGTTATAAAAAGAGATGTTAGTGAGAAAAAACGTACTTCAGAAACAGGAAATATAATAGAAGTTTTGAGGCATTTACTTACCAATATCAAAGCTTTGATGTTGTTAGTTGTCATTTGGATGTCGAGAGTGTCATCTTGTTGGATTCTGAGAAGAAGATCAATAAAATCTTGGTCCTCTAATTCAGCTCCATCTTCTTTTGCAATTTTGTTCTTTTCTTGATGCTCTCTGATGATGTTTTCCAGGACCTTGTCAACCTGCTTGTGCAACTTCTTCAATCTGGTCATCTTTCCAGTTAGGAAATATAAGAATGGAATTGAAGGAAAGACATCAGCAAGGTCGAATCCTCCCCCGGATTCTACGATTTTTCGGATCAAAGACACAACAAACTCATCTTGCTCCTTGTATATGCCACCGAATGCTACCCTTGAAATTGAGGCACCTCAGGATTTGAGGTCAAATCCTTTTCAAGGGGGAGGGAATGATGCAATCCTACTCCGCAAGGGCATTGGATAGAAAAACTCCAAGTAGATTGGGCCAGAGATGCAAGAGAAGGCCCTAGGGTTCTTATGAGCCTTAGGGTAGATTTCGGGCCCATGGGCTAAGTACGAGCCCGCTTATCTTTGTAAATATTAGATTAAGGTTTCATTATTTTTGGGCCTTGTATTTAGGGCTCCATAATGTAGGTAGGGTACCCTAGAAATATAGGATTTTTCAGCCCTTGTATTTTAGGGCACCTAGACTAGTTTTTGTATTAGGGGTAGTTTTGTAATTTCACATGCACTAAGTGGATATTTGATGTGTGTGGTTGGAAATAAATTTAATTGAATTGGTAGAAGCCCAATCCAATTAAATTTTAGAGGGGGAGGTGAGCATTTGCTTACTACACCCCATTGCCACATCATATAGTCACACTTTGTGCATGTCCTTCATGCTTTTCATGCCTCATGACACCTAAGCACACTTAGTGGAGAATCTTGGAATTGATCTTGGATTAGTGGGCTGAACCATAACTAAAATTCACTAATCATAATTAGTGAAATTTTGGCTCCAAAGTTTGGCTCCACAAATTCAATTTCAAATTCAAGTGAAATTTGAATTTCCCTCCAATTTTGTGTGACACTTAGGCTATAAATAGAGGTCATGTGTGTGCATTTTTTTTGAACTTTGATCATTTGAATATTAACTTCAGATTTCAGAGCTCCTTTTGAGCACGAAATTTCGTGCTCTTCTCTCCCTCTCCCTTCATTCATCTCCTTCTTCCTCCAAGCTCTTATCCATGGCCTCCTATGGTGGTGAGCTTCTTCTAGACTCATCTTCTCCTTGAAGTGGCGTCTCCTCTCTCTTTCCCTTTCTCCATTCCGCTGCCATTCATCTTCCAAGAAGCAAAGGAATCCATTGATGAAGAAGATCCTAGGCCTACAAGCTCCAATGGAGCTTGCATCACGAACCCTAAAGCTCTCAAGTATGTTTGTATTGTTTGCATGGCTTTCTAGTTTCTAGCTAGTCTATAGAGTTAATTAGCTCTCGAGATGGGAGCACCCTAAAGCTCTCAAGTATGTTTGTATTGTTTGCCTAGGGCTTGTTCCTACTTATAGAATCTTGAATCAGCAAGGTCAACAATTTATTCATTTGTTTTTAAAAGATGCATTTTTGGGGCGTTGAATGACTTCTTTTCAATTCTTGATGGCCGTTGAATCATTTATTTTCTTTTAAATTGTTTTAGATTCCATTTTTAATTGCAGTTACAATTATTTTACATGGAATATATTTACTTCATTAGGATGTGATCGTTACTCCTTTTATATTGTGTAATACTATTGTAGATATATAAGTGCCCCTTGGGCAGCAATAGTTAATGTGGTAGTGAGAACCTTGCACATGCGCACTAAGTCAAAATAGAAATTGTCGTTGCACTCTAATTGCTGTTGGGCACCAAGTCAAAGTATCTAACTGGGCAGTAGTATTTGATTATTTTCTTAACAATTTCTCATTATGTCCTTCAAAGAAAAACAATTTCTCCTTATTTACCGCCTTTATTTTACTTTATACTGATTTGATCCTTCAAATGCATGTTATTATGCTTTATGTCCAAAGAATTAACCGTACTAAAATAATTAATAGAATTCGTTCGTGAGGTGATGAGTTCAATAATATATACCTACTGCAATTACAAACTATAAATTATAGATTTTATACAAGCATCTATGACTCTTTCTTCAAGCTTGCTAGTGTATTGACTGTATATTGAGGGTTCTTTTTTTTTTATTTTAGTTTTTTATCTTTCTGTCAGGGGAGTTTCATTAGGTCCCATGTCAACCCTCTAACATGGCAACTAAAAAATATGAGTTACGTAAGGATAGGTCCTTCAAATCTTTTTTCTAATTGAATCTAGCTAGTATCACTTTCGTACAGTATCCTTCTTATCACGTTAATACGAAGTGATGAATAAATTAAGAGGTTTTTGTTTTCTTACCAGGGCAATTAAATTGAATGAGTTTATAATAAACTAAATATTATTATTTTAATTTTATTTTGTGAGTTGTACGTCGTACATACAACTTAACTTTTATCATAAAAAATAGATAAATTGTATTTAATGTATTTTTTTAATTAATAATAGGCTTAAATATATAATTTTTGTTGTGCTTTTTGAATTTTGGTTCCTATATTTTTTTTTTCATTTTTAGTGCCTATAAATTTATATTTTTGTAATTTTAATTTGTATATAGAATATTTTATAATTATATATATAAGTGCGATTTTGGTCTATTAAACGCAAATATGTAAGTGTGGGTCGATGCCGGAGATGCGGATGCTCAAACTTGGAGAGGGCCAAGCGTGGGTCAGATTCGGTTTCTCTGCGGTGTGGCGATTGGGCTCGATAGTGCTGTTTCGATAGGTGTTGTTGTTGCTTTCCATGGAGGGGTTTGTGTGGGATATGATGTTGGGTGTTTGTAAAGCGGAAGAAGGAGATGACGGAAGTGGGGAGGTTGGTGGATGAAGGTAGTGTTTGCGACTGATAGGAGGAGAATAGCGGTGTCCCGTAGTGATGGGCGGCCACAGGCCAATGCCGTGGTCATCGGAAACAGTGGAGAGGAAGGGAGAGTAAAATTTGGTGGGAAAGGTGTACAATAGTAACATGTACCTTATTAATCTAAGGGTTCTAAAGAGTGGTGCATGTGGGAAGACCTATGATGGTGGTCCACCCTAGAAGTGGCCTTTAACAAAACCTATGTGTTTTTAGGGTCCCATGTTCTTTTGTTCTTCTAGGTATCACAATTATGTAATTTTAGTCCTCTTCATTACAATTGTGCCAATTGAATCCGTTAGGTATCACAAATATACTTTTTTGGTCCATCAACATCTAATTTCACCAATTAAGATCTCAAGTCTTACAATTGTCCAGTTTTAGACCTTGGGTATGTATATTATTTTATATTTATATATATAAACAAGTACGATTATCATCTATTAAACGCAGAGACTAAAATACGTGATTGCAATACCTAAGAAATTCACAGAAATCTAAGAGATTGAAATTGCACAATTGTGATACTTGGAATTAAAAGTGAAAATTAATCTTTGTTTTAATTAAGACGTACGTGATTGTTATACCTAAGAAATTCACAGAAATCTAAGAGATAGAAATTGCACAATTGTGATACTTGGAATTAAAAGTGAAAATTAATCTTTGTTTTAATTAAGACGTAACTAAGTGATATATCATATAAGAATCCACATACTGGTTAAAAATAAAAATAAAAGAAACCGCAGCCTAGGAAAAATTGACCAGATTTTGAATATGATGTTTTTGAAATCTTTTGTGATTAGGAAAGGTGTTAAAATAATTAAATAAAGGAAACTTCTGCCCTGTGTCAAACTGTTTAGTCATGTTCCTTCTTGTCATTTGATTATTAATGAAATGTCTTAAGTTTGTTTGTGTCAAAAACAAAAAGGAAAGGTGTTTGATGAAGTTGCTAAAAAAATATTTGAGTATATGAAAATAATTTAATATTTTATAATTTGATAATTTATTTTATTTTTATGAATATTTTTATAATTTTTTTATTAGTTTATCAATAAATCATAACAAAACCAAAGATTTTATATGGCATGTGAGGTCTTGATGCGTTCAAATTAGAGAAAACAACTTATTTATTAGTTGAATCCTTGTTCAATTCACCCATTATGCAAAATTTTCTTGTGTCAGTGACATTCACGAACGTGGACATATTTGTCTATGACCTTGGACAAGAAAAAATAAATCTACAACATAAATTTTAATGTAAAAAAATACTGTAATAAATAAATATTTAATGAATTTATTTATCAAAACTCACCTTAATGTTGTTTACCTGATATTTATTTATTTTTAAAAGTTTATCCAATTCACCTTAATACTTATTCCAATGATGGAGTTCCTGAAAACCAGTTTGTACTCAATCTCAAATCGTATGCGTTTAGTATTGAATAATAGTCAGTTGGGGCTGCTATGCAAAACTTTTGAATTATATTATTAATAATTATTAATGCAACATATTTTTTTTATTCGACTGGGGTAATCTAATCTATGCATAAACACAGTTGCAGAAGTTTATTGTTAGAGAAGCTGGAGTGAGGTGTTGTGATCAAGAAAAGGGTTATGTAAAAACCCTAACTTGTGTGAACCAGTGAGTGATTTACACTGTCCTCTAGCACCTTATTTGCATATTTAATGATCGATTTAATAATTTAATTTTTTCATTGTTAAATTGGTTTTTTTCATTTAATCTTAAATTGTTGATTTCAAATTAAAAAAAGGATAAACGTGTTATCACTGATTTTCTAAAATATATTGGAAAAAAAATTAGTTTAAAATTAAAATAATTTATCTAGAGTATAGTTTGAATAAAGATTTGGTATAAGTGCTCCGTCTCTTCATGTAGATTATATCTATCAAGTTTTATATTAATAAATAAAAATTATGCATAAAAATATTAATAAAAAAATTATTTAACAGTTAGAAATATCAAATTTATTGCTATATAAAGTTATTGAATGGTATAATTACTGATTTAAATTAGTCATTCGATTCTCTTTACTCTCTCTTTAAATCAATATCTATATACTAAAATTGGAGTATGGCAAATTTACTAAAATGCCCATGACTGAGGTATTGACATTTGTCCATTTTCTTGGTTTTTTGGTCATTTTATGGTTATGGGTAGTTGGGTTGGTTTTATGCCACATAGCTTGGTGTGTTGTTGAGTGTTTAGGTTTGGCGTTTCCAGCTTCAGTGGTTTACTTTTGTTGGTGGTGTACGTGGCTTCTTCTCCAGCGTTTTTGGGTCCTTTCACTAGCAACTTCGAACCTGCTCATTTATGCTCAGTTTCCATTCTTTCTTCTTCATTTTTGTGTCCTCTTCAGTTTCACTTTTTGCATTTGTTTTCAGTTGAGTTTTAGAGCTGCTGATGGCTTCCGTCTTCAATACACCTGCTATGTTGTTTAGCATTTTGGCGTGAGGCTGTGGTTTCGGGTTCGTGATTTCCGGTTTTCTGTAGTTGAAGGTTTGAGTTTTGTCCCTCTGTTGTGCATGTGTGTGTTTGTCAGTTTTTTGTTGTTTGCTGATTTTCGTCTCTGCATGTTTGCTTTCTTCTGGCACGTGCTGCGTTCTATTTTTTATTATTAAAAAATCGTTGCTTTTCTTTTCGCTGGCTTCCATTTGTATGTTGATCGTTGGATTGCATTTGCATGTTTTTGGATTAATCATATTATTCCTTTAGAGGTATAATTCTTTGGTTCTGTTTTTTTGTTGTTTGCTGACTTGGCTATTTTGTTTTTGTCTCTTTTCGCTGGCTTCCATTTGTGTGTTGATGGTTGGATTACATTTGCATGGTTTTTGATTGACCATATTATTCCTTTAGAGATATAGTTTTTTGGCTATGTTTTTCTGTTGTTTGCTGACTTGGCTATTTTCTTTTATGTTGAGGTTGTTGCATGTGTCATTTAAGTCTGTGTTGGTATGTTGGCATTGATCGAAATGTTATTGCATATGTCATTTAAGTCTGTGTTGGTGTTCTGTTTTGTGTAAACAAAACTTTGTTGTGTTTGTTTTCTGCCGCTTCCATTTGTTTTTTGATGGTTGCAATATTATTCCTTTAGAGATATAGTTTTTTGGTTATGCTTTTCTGCTGTTTGCTGACTTGGCTATTTTCTTTTTGGTTGATGTCGTTGCATGTATTGGCTGAGTAGATCAATTGATAGTATAATACTTTTTATGGTATGTTGGCACTGATCGAAATGTTATTGCATGTGTCGTTTAAGTCTGTGGTTGTATTCTATTTTTTATAAACAAAACTTTGTTGTTTTTGTTTTCGGCGGCTTCCATTTGTTTGTTGATGGTTACATTGCATTTGCATGGTTTTGGATTTATCACATTATTCATTTAGAACTGGTAGTTCTATCCAATTTTATGGCAAGGATTTCTGACAAGATTAAGTCTATTGATGGGTCAAGAGAGATGCTTAAGCTTGCGGTGAGAGTCACGGATCTTTGGTTCGTTGGGACTCCCAACAAGTCTGAGCAAACGAAAATGGTTATTGTTGATTCTGAGGTATGTTTTTTGTTGTTTATTTGGTTGTTGGATTGTTGTTCATATGATCGATTGATTATATAGTTTTCATATTACAGGGTGATCAAATTCATGCTGTTTGTAAAGCGGACCAGCTAAAGTCTTGGAAAGCTGATTTGAAGGAAAATTCCACTTATGTTATGCATAATTTCAAAGTGGTGAAGAATGATAGTCAATTTAGAGTGTGTGAACATGAGTACAAGTTAGTTTTTATTAGAGTGACTGTTGTTAGAGAAGTTGATTTGCATGAACTGCCTTTTAAGGAATTTAGATTTGTTGAAATTGGAAATGTCGTTGCTAGGAATTTTGTGGCTGGCCTGTTGGTTGGTGAACCCAGTCACAATTTGTGCTCTCATTTTGATCATAACTTTTTTTCTTTTTTCAATGACCTGTTTTTATTTTCTAGTGTTTTAAGATATTATTGGGGTCGTTGATCAGGTGCTCTTTCGGCATGTCTCATCAAAAAATACCAGGGTTGTTTTTAGAATGAAGGATTTGAGGTTATGGTTTACAACAATTTTTTCCCCCTCCTATATATATTTGGTTATTGCCAGTTTATATTGTCAAGGATTTTATTTGCCATGCTGGATGATGGTTATCTGTATTTGATCCTTATGAAGTAATAGATTTAATGTTGTTTCTTTGCTGTAGTGATGAAGTTTTATCTTGCACACTTTGGGAAAATTACTGTATGTAGTTCTTAGCCTATTTGAATGAATGTGGGAATGATGGGCCGATCATTATTATTTTGACACATGCCAGAATAAAAGATGCGCAGGGTAAGTGTGATGTTGTCTTTACTGATTTGGGTGCTGATTAGATAACTTTTCGTGTTGGTTTTTTTCACACTTACAAGAAGTTATCTAGCTTCAGTGAGCAATTCGTTCAAGGCCTCAAAATTATTAATTAATGAACATGTATTGGAAATCCAGGAATTTAGAGAGAGGTATTTTGGTTATCGCCTTTACTCTGTGCCTGTTAAATTGGAGTATTAACTATGTTGAGTGTTTTCTGTTGGTTTTTCCTATTTATTTGATTGCCATAGGCTTTTAGATTCAGGTGTTGAGGTCAGTCCAGTTTTTCCACCTGGCGATCAAGGAAGTTCACAACTTTCAAGGGCAAGCAAGCTATCATCAAAGGATGCATTTCTTTCAAAAGCTAAAGCCAAAACTATTTCTGAGATCAATGACATTTCTGAGGTAGTCCTGTTATTTGTGTTTATTGTGTATTCATTGCAATTAAAAGTCCAATTTGTCTAGATGTGTTCAAATCAACATATTATGCCTAATGTTTGGTGTTTATTTAATGCTGGCATTTCATGGTTGGCAATTTGATTGTTATGGTTTTCTGTCAGGATGTTGTTTGTGTTACGGTGGGCACTATTAGCAAAATAGTCATGGATAATCATTCATGGTGTTATCCAGCTTGCATTCAATGTCATAGAAAAACTGACATCCAAACAGGACCATTCACATGCGGATGTGGCAAAGATAATGATCAGCCTGTTCTAAGGTAATTGGACTTTTAGTGCATCAGCATGTTTTTATTCAGGATTTTGTATTTGACTGGTATGTACATTGGTAGGTATAGAGTTGAAGTAATGGTTTGCCAAAACAATGACAGTAGCAAGTTTTTGCACTGGGACCGTGAATGTGCTGAATTGATTGGTCAAATAGCGGATGAAGTGAATAGGGTCAAGATTGAAGTATGTTCGTGTGTTATCATATACTGCTTCTTATTTTATGTACTATATTTTGTTCTTTTGGTTGTAGCTGGTGATTGGTGGATTTGTCTTCTTTCTGGCAGGATGGTGATGTTGATTTGAATGCTTCTCATCAAGTATTTGATAGGTTGTTGGGTTATGTGTTTGCTTTTAAGGTCAGGATTCAATCAAAATTCAGGAATGCCATTGTTCTTAGATACTCAAATGAATTAGATTTGATCAATGTTGTGCTCAACATGCTGGCTGATACTGAGGTGTTGTTTTCTAATGTCTATTTTAGTTGTTGCCATAGCGATATGATGCATGAGTTTTACTATTGTCAACTTATATATGATACAGGCATGTTCCAAAATAGATGCTTCGAACGTTGATTGCAATAATGCTATGCATCCTGAATGTGTAAGTTAACACTGTTGTCATGAGTGTTGGTCTGTTACATTGTTTTGCGGCAGAATGCACAAATAAACTTGGTCTGGAATTTGGATATATTTTATTTACCGATTTATCTTTTATGCAGCAATCTATGTTTGTGACAGCAGACCATGATCCAATTGCAGGATTCCCTTTAATGCCCAAAAAATGCCTATCATCTGATGAAGTTGATGATGAGTTAGGAAGCTCCCAGATTTCCCCAGCCCAACTATCGTCTAACAAATTAATAAGACATTCTGATAAGAGTGAATTTAGCTGATTCTAGATTGTTTTGGCTGTCTTTTCACGGTGCTATTATAATATTGTGGAATTAAGCAAACAATTATGTAGTTTTTCTTATGACTACCTCTGACAATTCCTCTGACATTTCTTTACACCATGCTGATGTTTTGGCCATTTGAAAATCCATTTTTTTGGATTCATGCTATTTTGTCTCTTGATACTGTACATTTTTGTCTTTTATATTCTGTCAGTTCTGAAGCTAACTATGACTTATTTTTAACAGCTTACAATTTACTCAATTATGAGCAATTAAAGCTAAGCAATTGTCTGTTACGGTGTTTTTTTGTGAAGCTTTTAGATGTCTTAAATTGACAATTGCATGTATCATCTGTTGCTACCGTAATATTAGAAGTTTTCTTATATTAGACGTGCCACTAAAAACAACTCATTTATTCAATATTAATGATTTGGTTACCCTCGATACAATTGGACTGCTTTTGATGATACAATTGATGATTTATATGCTTCTTACAAATTGATGTATGAATTAGACTAAATCTTAAAAACAGTGAAGGAGATAAATTGATGTACAAATTAGATCAAATGTTAAAAACAGTGAAGGAGAAAAATTGAAAGCCACATTGGCGACTATATTGATAGTCCATACTCTCACGTTCTGAATTTGTTTCTGGCTAAACTATTTGCTGAATTCCATTCCCATCTGAATTGCATGAAAATAACAACAACAAAAAAGCAGATGAATAAAATAGAATCGCCAGGATTCTCTTAAATTTTTAGTTCCAGTTTTGGTTCTGGATCCACGTGCTCTTTAAATTAATACAACTTTCTATACTGACATCATATTTCCTCATCTAGAATGTGTTTGACATGAATGTTATCATCCATATCAGTAAAAAAATCTCTCTAGATATAAGTGCAATCATTCCCACATACTCCATTTTTTCAGCTATCACTGCTTGCCTAAAATCATGTGTTGTACATTTCAATTGTCATTTTTAAGTTAATTGATGGCTTACGCAAGTATAATACCGATTTTAACTAGAGCAAACGAGAACTATATAAAACAAGTCTAATCTATGGACAAAACAAATCAAAAAATAATTTGTGGTGTGCCAGACAAGCAATATATAAAGAATTGATGCCCATCTCTGATATAAGGTTTAGTAAACTTCTTTGTTGCATCTTTTGTTAGATATTGTCCAAATAAAATATATAAGATAGAAATTTGACATTTCAAGTTGAACAGGCAATCTAACAGATTTAAGCGTACAAATAAAACAAATTTGTGTTGCTGAATGGAAAGTTCATTACTATATATACAATATCTTTGATTGCAAGCTTAGTAGCAGTTGCAGAAGTCAATGTTTGTGCTAATGACTATCATCATTTATATCTTACCTATTTTGAATTATGGCCTTGGTTTGTGTGTCTAGATTGGCACCAGACTCCTACATACACAATATCTTTCATTACAAGCTTAGCAGTAGTCCCAAAACCCAATGTTTATGCGCAACCAAGTGTCATGATTTCTATATTACCAATTTTGCTAGTTTTTAATGTTGAATCATAGTTTTGCTCTCTCATCTGGCATTCATCTCATATTGTAAACTTATTCCGCGTCGTCCAGATTTAAAACAAACTTCTCTTACTTTATTTCAAAATCATTCTTTTGTTTACCTTACAACTCACTCAACTCTATCATTACCCTTTTTCAATATGCAGAATTACCAACATGCAAACAAATCTAATCCAGCAAATGGCAGCATCAATAGGCAAGCTATGATCCAGAAGCAGCGAGATGCCTCATCTCCCATTTCTTTCATATTCTAAATTGATTGTACCTTCTGCATATTTAAAACAAGCATTTGGTCCTTGATTTCAACATGAATGTACTGTTTGGCTTATGATTCACTCAATTCTGCCTTTAGCCATTTTCAACATGCAGAACTATCAACATGCAAAGAGATCTAATTCTGCAAAAGCCAGGATCAATAGGAAACGTATCATGTAGTAGAAACGACATCTTCATGCTCAGTCATCTTCACAACCAACAATTAACTGCACTTCAGAATATGATAGTGAGACATCTGATATAGCATGTTCTGCAAGAAATAAATTTACTAAGCTTGCTTAATCACATTTTTTTTTGTTTCCTCTCTATTTTTTAGTCATTGCGTCTGATTCTTCAGAAAGTGTAAATTCTGAATCCACACAAGGTACTGCAAAAAGAATGTTTCATGCTCTTTTTTGCTATGGTTCAGGCTCTAATTTTTTAGGCTCTAATTTTTTAACTGCCTATGAGGATTGTCAATCTCCAACTAATCAACCTGTAATCAACACTGAAGGTAATAACTATAATTCTGATTTATAATTTCATATATCAGTGCACATGCTCTTAAATTAATATTCACAATTGTTATCATCATATTGTACTATGGTATTAAACAATTTCACGATATTCTGATCTTGGTGATCAACTTATGCAATGTAAATATTGTAATGCACAAATGTGGTATGATGAAAGAATATCAAAAGATAAAAATTATGGGAGTCCAAGGTTCAGCTTATGTTGTGGAGATGGCAAAGTTGAACTACCATTATTACAAAATCCACCCCAATATCTCCAACAACTTCTGTTTGATGATAATACAATTGATAGTAAAAATTATCAACATAACTTACGAGCATACAACATGATGTTTGCCTTTACTTCTGCTGGTATTAAGCTAGACAAAACAATTAATGATTCAAGAGGACCTCCTACAATTAGAATACAGGGCCAACCATGCCACAGAATAGGCAGTCTATTACCAATGCCTGGCAAAAACCCAAATTTGCACAGTTATATATCTTTGACACAGAAAATGAAGTGCAAAATAGAATTAATGCCATGAGGTAGAAGTTCCTTTATTTCTATTACTGAGAAAATTATTCATTCACCCACAATACTTTGTTGCAGTTATGAATATCTTTTAATATTGTTTTTTTCAGTTAATATTCTGGAATTCAGGGCCATATTGTCTCAAGTTTAACTCACATGCTAGATGAACACAATTCTCTTGCTAAAAGTTTTAGAATGGCCAGGGATAGATTGGCAGATGATGAAGCCAATAATATCAAATTGCAACTGATAGTTGCTCGGGGAAAAGATGGTCATGTATATAATATGCCAAATGTTCCCAAAATTGCTGCACTTATTGTTGGCAATTTTCATCCAGGTTCAAAAAGAGATATTATTGTTGAAACTCAAAATGGAGAATTACAAAGAATCCATGAACTACATCCTAGCTATCTATCACTACAGTACCCTCTACTCTTTCCTTATGGAGAAGATGGATATAGAGCTGACATACTTCACTATTCTACTTCATCCAACAATAAAAGAAAGTGAAATCGTCTGACAATGAGAGAGTGGTTTGCTTATAGACTTCATTCCAGGTCAAATGAAGCAGAGACTTTATTGCATTCTCAAAAATTATTTCAACAATTCGTTGTTGAAGGTTATACCATGGTTGAATCTGCAAGACTTAGCTACATCAGAAACAACCAAAAGAAACTTAGAGTTGACAAGTATTGTTGCTTACAAAATTCATTGGATACTGGAATAGCTAAAGGCTTAACCAAAGGGAAAATAGTCATCTTACCTTCAATGTTTGTTGGGAGCCCATGTTATATGGATCAACTTTACTTTGATGGTATGGCAATATGCAGTCATGTTGGTTTCCCAAATCTTTTTATTACTCTAACTAGTAATCCAAATTGGCCTGAAATTCGTAGATTACTTTCACCTTTGAATCTCAAACCAACAGACAGACCAGACATTGTATCATGAATTTTCAGATTGAAATATGAACAAATGCTCTCAGACTTAACAAAGGGTCAGTTACTCGGAAAAGTAGTTGCATGTAAGTTGACTATAATTTTTATTCTTAAACTCAAATATAAGTTTATGATTTTCCCACTTTTCTTTATTCTATAATACAAATATTAATTTCTAAAATCTTACTATTTGGCTGATACTCTTACAGATATGAAACACAAAATTATACTTTCCATATTAACACTATCATTTACCAATCGCAGATATGCATACTATAGAATTCCAAAAGTGAGGACTTCCTCACGTCCATTTATTGTTATTTCTACACCTAGACAATAAATATCCATCTTCAACTGACATTAACCAGATAATATCAGCAGAAATACTTTGCCATGAAGATAACCCAGAACTGTACAGATTGGTGCAAAACCATAGATACATGGCCCATGTGGAATTTTACAACCTAACTCTCCATGTATGAAAGAAGGCAAATGCAGTCGTTTTTATCCTAAACAATTTTAGCCTCAGACTCTTTTGGATTCAAATGGTTACCCAGTCTATCATAGAAGAAACAATGGTCATTCAATTTCAAAGAATGATGTTATCATTGATAATAGATACATAGTACCTTAAAATCCAAAATTACTGAAAAAATATCAGGCACATATAAATATTGAATGGTGTAACCAAAGTACTTCAATCAAATATTTATTTAAATACATAAACAAAGGCTATGACAGAGTGACTACTGTTATGGTTTGTAATAGCAATGACACAGCTCAAAATGTTAACATTCAAAATGAAGAAGTTAAAGAATATCTAGATTGCAAGTAATTTTATCTTAACCTGCATAATTTATTTGCTCACTATTACTTTTACTGATCAATCTATATGGCAGATACATTTCTCCCTGTGAAGCTGCTTGGAGAATATTTGCTTTTCCAATCCACGGGAGAAAGCCTGCTATTGAGAGATTGTATTTTCATCTTCCAGATCAACACAGTGTTCTTTATGAAGATCATGATGATATAGATAATGTTCTATCCAAGCCAACTATTTCATATTCAAAGTTTCTAGCTTGGATGAACACCAATAAATGTTTTGCTGAAGGCAGGAGTCTTACTTATTCACAATTCGTGTCAAAGTTTGTATACAATAAAAGAAACAGATCATGGCAACTCAGAAAAAATGATATACCATTGGAAGACTCATATGGGTGCCACCAACCACAGGAGAATTGTTTTATTTAAGAATGATGCTTGGTAGCTGCAAAGGACCTACTTCATTTGAGGATATCAAAACTGTTGCAAATATCCAATATGCAACATATAGAGAAGCATGTTTTGCCATGGGTTTTTTACAAGGTGCAGAACTGTGGTGACCTAATACATGCTAACCAAGTTGAATTACGAAGCCAAAGATCTGGCTAACTGCTAGGTACCCTTGACAAAGCACTTGACAAAGCCCAAATACTCAGGAATCAACTCCTCACAATTGTCCATCATAAAGACACGGCGGACATAAAGCTTAATATTGTTAGGCTTCTTCCTTGTGTCAAAGAGGTCAAAAGGTGCCCTCTTAGGAACAAAGACGATAGCCTTAAACTCCAACTGTCCCTCACCTGAGAAGGGCTTGACAGCCAAATGCTCTTCCCAGTCATTGGTGAGACTCTTGTAGAAAGCAGAATACTCCTCCTTTGTGATCTCCTCATGCTTTCTCATCCAAATGGGCTTGTGCTTGTTCACCAAGGAGCATTCATGTGACACTTCCTTAATCTTCTTTTTCTTTTTTTCTTCCTTCTCCTTCTCTTCGTCAACATCCTCCACCTTACCCTCCTCATCATCAGAGATCTCCTTCTCGGTAGTTTTCTCAATCCAAAGAAAAATTGGGTAGCTAATGAACTCAGAATGCTTCTTGATCAAATCCTTCAAGCGACGCTCCTCAAGGTACTCAAGCTGATCTTCCTTGAGGTAGAGAGTGATCTTAGTACCCCTTCCAAGAACCTCACCAGTGTTATCCCTGGTGACAGTGAAAGAACCTCCAGCATCAGACTCCCAAACATATTGTTCATCATCATTGTGTTTGGTTGTAACAATGGGCCCCTCAAAGAGGTTGCACATGTATAAATCAGTTGTATGGATTTAGCTTGAAGGGCTTTAAATTTGGTTATAAGGATTTAAGGCAAAGCCTTTAGTCATAGGTCACATTTTTTTAACACCCATATGACTCTCATTTATGAATTATGATCCACATATAAAGTCAGAACAAAGATCTCAGAGCGCACCACAAAATAGACAAATTTTCTTTTTTAGTCTGAGAAAAAACAAAGTCCCTGCTGATCCAAATTTCACCAAACAAATGCAAAGACCAAGTACAAGGGGAAATCTAATGACATTATAGTAAAGCTATTTGAATTGCAAAATGCCCCAAACAGCTGCAAACCAAACAATATACTAGATGTATGTTTTTTTCCTAGAGCAATTAATCAAGCCCTTGACTTGGAGAAAATGACGTGTGGTATTGACATGCTTACGTGCCTCCATACCCCATGTTCTCCATAAATATCCAGAGTTTTCACATTCTAAGATCAAAATGACTTGTTTAGATGTTATTCCTTCTGGTTCGAGTAATAATAACGATGACAAATCTCTCCATGTTTTGTTTCATATTGATTTTCTTTTTTGCATTAAACAAAAAGGGGAACGAGCAACAACTTGAAGGTTGTACATTTAGGAACTAAATAATTCAAAATAGCTAGTAATAAGAGGGATTTTTTTTTGGAATTTTCTGAGCACCAATAGCGGCTACGCAAGAAGCTTGCACTTTGAGGGAAGGATATTTGCAGCTAATGAACAACTTTTTTAACTATTTGTCCTTCAGATTTGACTGTTTCTTTTTGCTAATATATAAATATAAATAGTATAAGGCTATGGCTTATGGACATGGTCTTTAGACCATGTTTTTACGCCATAGCCTGATACTATTGTGATTTACATATTAGCAAAAAGAAACAGTAAAGTCTGAAGGATAAATAGTTAAGAAAGTTGTTCATTAGCTGCAAATATCCTTCCCTCCTCAAGTGCAAGCTTCTTGCATAGCTGCTCTTGGTGCTCAGAAAATCCGAAAAACAAATCCCTCTTATTACTAGCTATTTTGAATTCTTTAGTTCCTGAATGTACAACCTTCAAATTGTTGCTCGTTCCCCTCTTTGTTTTCTGCAAAAAAGAAATTCAATATGAAACAAAACATGGAGAGAATTGTGATGGTTATTATTACTCGAACCAGAAGGAATAACATCTAAACAAGTCATTTAAATTGTTGGCCCTGCTCCCTAGTTTGTACTTAGTGGTCCTTACTAGAAAACATAGCATTTGTAGTTAATTTTTTTAGGTTTTGTAAAATTGTAGTTCGAAATTTTTATCTAGCAGAATTTCCTTTTCTTTTTAGTTTTTCTATGTACTTTTGTAAATCTAGGTTTGGTAATAAAAATATTTAAACTTCAAGAAAATACTAATATTTATATTATCAACATATTTGTACCAAACATTGCCCACAAGTTATAACAAAAATAATTATACTTCATGCTCAATTTAAAAAATAAAAGACATGTAAAATATAGATGTCTTTTGAAAACTTGAGACAAAAAATCATATATTTATTTGATCTAAACTTTTTTAAAATCTGACTTATTTTATATAAAAGAATTACATGATATAACTGTTATATATCTCTTTTTATTTGTTTTGTTTAGTTGGTGAATTTAAAGTCTTAATCTTTAGGAGTTAGTTTTATTGTTAACAGAATTAGGCTATGTGGTCAATCTAAAAAAACAGAATTAGGAACTTTAGGTCAAAGTTAGCATAGATGTCAGATATTCTGATTAGCATTTTCTTACAAATATTTGACTGTACTTGAATTTGTTATAACTTTAAAATATTTCATTGAAGCTTCATTGTAGGGTGTGGATCGCTAATTGTGTTACAATACGTAAACCACTGACAAAAGCATTGCTGAATTAAAATTGAATGAATGAATAAACCAACCACCGCACGTACTTACTTTCTAACTTCCCGTGTCTTATTCAGCCTAGTCTTTCCTCCCTTTCTTAAGAAAAATCTCTACATATTTGACAGTCATTAGTCAACTCAGTAGGACCTCCTCCAGGAACAAGTTTTGAATTTTTTATTATCTTCCTTGCTACAGACATGGCATCCTGTCACGGGAAAAACTTCTGAAAGCAATGATCAAATCCACAACCTCTGGGTAGAAATCAACACTTTACCTGGAGGTTTCTTTCAACTTAATTTAGGAGATCCTTGCTAGCACCCCTCAATAGTACACTGCAAGCCTTGGGGTCCTTGGTAGCACCCCTCAATAAATGCAAAAAACTCATCTCCAATCTTCTAAACTTCAAATAACCCAGCACCAGTACCAACATCAGACTCCTGTAATTCATCCGCTTTGTTCACAATAACAGCACCACATGCTTTGGCAATTCTATTATTATCAGTTTTTCTCAGCCTTCTGATTGCAGTAAGTCCATGGTTGCTGAGAAAATGCCATGCGAATTCACTAAGTCCTTTCTCTGTAATCACCAAATCTGGTTTAAACTTCAATATCTGCATGCAGAGCTCCTCAATGTATTCTTCTTCCATCCTCAACAAGAGACTCCAGTCTTCTTCTTCACAATAAAAAATACTTACCTTAGCTCTCTGTAAACAAAAAAATTAAAGTCACCAATCAAATTAATTAAGTAGTTAAAAAAACTCATGTATATACCTCCACAAATGGTAATTTCTCCCTTACTAAGTAAAAAAATATGTTTGAATTTTTCTTTTTAAAAAATGATGCAAAGTGGAACCAAACAGAGACTCCGATGAAAACAAAAGTAGGTGTGAACTTAAGTCTGAATATACAAAAATAAAGATTTCATAATTACAAAAAAACCATAAAAACCAATTGGCTTTGTAGAATTTTATTTCACTTGCAAATTGTATGATATGACAGTTGCTTATATAAACAACTTTGTCCCTCACTCTCTTTGTTTGCCACTTCATTACCACTCCTGCAATTCCACAAACCACAGGTTTTTTAACAATCAAATGTTATTCATAAATAAGCTCTTAAAATAAGTTAAGTTTAACATAATAAATATATGTTTTCCTCTTTTCCCTAATCCACGCTTCTCATTTATAGAGACTTAAGTGTTTAACTCATTGCAAGTATACCCTACTGATACAGAGCACAGGAAATCACCATTGGAAGATCACCTTAGTCTCTTCACCATTGGAAGATCACCTCAGTCTCTTTAATTCCAAGGTATGTATGCAATCACTCTCCTCTCTTTGAACTTGATAGACCAGATTGAAATGTTATATGGAATAGGTAAAAAAAAATTAAAAGCTATGAATTGATGCGTATTGTTGACTCCTTTTAAGATTGTTTGTACCAATCATGCTAAAAAATAAAAGACTGAATTTCTTTTTCACAAGGCTCTAATTTTAATCATGCTCCAAAGTTCAGACAAAAGTTTCATCTGCTCAAACCTACTTGTGATGGAGTTTCATCTGCTCAGACAAAAGGAATCTTATGTCATTCTTTTTGAACTTGTGGTGGCAGCAGCAATGGGCTTTATTTATTTATTTTCTGATTAGAGAATTAATTTGCTTGGTATTGTAGCCTGCTTCTGTTGGAATAAAGTTGCTGGCCCTGAAGTTCTTGGAAACGTTTGTATTTCTCTTTTCATCTGACATCGGTGATACTGAGAAATTAGCCACAAAAGGTACTGCTCTTCACATTTGATGAGTTGAATGTATACCCGAGTTTAATGATTTGAAATAGACTATTTGCTTTCTTACAACACAATATTTACCTAAAGTTCCTGGCTTCCAGCTCAGGATAGAAAATTGATTGTTTGGTTAATAATTATCTGTTCATACATTATAATGTTAACACTGATCCAAATACAGGAATTAGGCAAGCTGTTAATGTCGAATGGTTGGTTGGTGGTCACCCTCACCCTGTTCTTGATCCAGTGGTGCTCATATCAGATGCAAATAAGACTATTGGCATTCTATTAAATTTATTGCTGTTGGTTGGCAGTCTTCCAACTTGCTTGACTATTACTGTTGTAAATTGGTGAGTTTTATGTGGTATCAGCCAATGACCAGTGTTTGCATATTATTAGCATTCTGTGTATTCTCTTTTTCTGATAATAGATCCTGTGGAAATTGTCTGGTAGGCCACTCCTTGAATATGTGTAGTTGCAGTTGCATATAAATACTTGTTTTCCTTTATTGCCTGAATATTACTGTTGGCATAAAAGTAGGTGAATTGACATTTTATTTTATTTTACTTATTTGCATATGTTGTTTTTTTGTACTTCCTTTTAAACATTTTATTTTCTCTTTGTACTGAGATACTCTTTTAATAAAGGCAACAATGCAAGAATCATTTAACACTCATTTTTTAACTAACTAGAAGCATTTAATAGGGTGTATTTAATGTTCCTTAACCAATACCCTCGAGACACTAGTTAGCAAGACCCTTTTTTTAACTCATGGATAGATTTAAGAATATAGAGATCATGAGAGAAAGTGGCAAAAATTAAGGGAGAGATATTTGATATGAAAATAGAAGCTAAAACTTGTATTGAATTGAATGGATGATCTGAGATCTTAAACAGCATATATAGTAAGAGTCATCTTTCTAACGGTACAGAATCTATCAACACAATAACCAACTGAAAATAATAGCTAGCCTGTGTCAGTTGAAACAGACTCCAAACAGATAACTGGACTCAGTTGCATGTGCGTAGTGGATACTAACTACTCTGAAATTTGGTTGTTTCTTGACCAGTTTTTTCCATTGCCTTGTAAAATAGTAGAAATAACTATCCTGGTGCATAACAGGCTTGTTTTTAAAAACTGGCACTGTTTAGGTGTGTGTATTCTGGAACTTGAATGTAGTTTTTGGCTTAGTAATAATACGACATGCTTTAAACATTTGTTTCTCTCTCCTTTCTAATGGTACACACATTGAATTGATATTTGGTCTTTTGTTTAACTCTTTTTCTACTACCGACATCATCCTCACTATTGATACTATTCTCCTGCAGTTCTGCTGTTATGAAATTTACAATTAATGTTACTTAGAACTAGGTAAATAGCTAGGTTGCACTTCATAGGCTGGCCTATTTAATCTGCAGTCTGCACAAATTTTAACATGGTGAAATTCAACCCATTTAAATGTGGTCTTGTACAAGTTTGCCTGTTTAGTCTGCAAATTAATGAGTGTTGTTACTTTTGTTTGTATGCAAATTCATTTTTATGGCATACCTATATTATCTCGTTATAACAACAGTCAACAGACCATCAAAGTCCATTCACCAAAAAAAAAGACCATCAAAGTCCAAAGACAGTCTACAGGTAGGTAAGCTCTTACTACCAATTGTCCGATGTTTGAAAAAGTATTGTTTTTGACATGTGTGTGCGCCAATGATTTTCAGTAGTTTTAGAGTGGAGACTACGTACTTAGTGGTCTTGAATATAAATCTTTTAAAACTACTCTATAAATGTAGTGTGCCGTCCGAAGACACGGACAAGGAAAAACTCAAAGAAAAAGAATCATATGATTCGGTACATAACTTGGTAAACTTAAGCAAAATGAAATCCAATGCCACTGTAAATTGAAATAACCCTAAGGTGTGTTCGCTGCCCATCTTCGCAGGATAATAATGTGCACCACAAACATGAAATAAAAATCACTTCCATAACTTCCGCAATGACATGTTTTTTTCAGTCTCTTTTTTCATCACCTTGGCCACAGCCATCTCAAAATCCTCCTGAGTCACGTGTACCCTCCGCTCCCTCAATGCAAACATTCCAGCTTCGGTGCAAACAGCCTGCAAAGGCACAAAATTTGAGCGTTGGTCAGGCTATAAAATACTTAATAACACATTAAGTTAACATTTACAAACAAATTGCTCTGCATTTGCATTAGTATGAATACTTAAATTCATCACTGCCTACTGCCTACTTCCTACCACTATGATTTACAATTTACTTCATACAACATTCTGAAAAAATAATTCAGCCTTACTTCTTTTATTAAGTCATCAATTATACCAGCGTCACAGAATAAGCTCATATTATAATGGATTCTCTTGTGTCGAACATCTCAACTAGTTATTAACCCATTCATAAAAAAACTATCAATCTCAATAACAACAACAACAACAACAACGCCTTATCCCACTAGGTGGGGTCGGCTACATGGATCAACTTCCGCCATAATGTTCATTCAAGTACCATACTTCTATCCAAATCATTAAGTTCGAGATCCTTCTTGATAACCTCTCTTATAGTCTTTTTGGGTCTTCCTCTGCCTCAAATTGTTTGCCTTCTCTCCATCTGGTCTACTCTCCTCACTACAGAGTCTACCGGTCTTCTCTCTACATGCCCAAACCACCTAAGTCTATTTTCCACCATCTTCTCTACAATAGGCGCTACTCCAACCCTCTCTCTAATAGCTTCGTTTCTAATTTTATCCTGTCGAGTCTTACCACACATCCACCGCAACATCCTCATCTCCGCTACACCTACTTTAGTCTCATGTTGGTTCTTGACCGCCCAACATTCTGTTCCGTTCAAAATCGCCGGTCTTACCGCAGTCCGATAAAACTTTCCCTTTAGCTTGATCGGTACCTTTGCATCACATAACACCCCGATGCTTTTCTCCATTTCATCCATCCTGCTTGAATGCGATGATTCACATCCCCTTCAATTTCTCTATCATCCTGTATTACAGACCCAAGATATTTAAACCGTGTGACTTGAGGGATAATATGGTCTCCTATTTTCACCTCTGAGTTAGATACCCTCCTACTTTTGTTGAACTTACATTCCATATACTCCGATTTGCTTCTGCTTAGGCGAAAGCCATGTGTTTCTAGAGCTCGTCTCCAAGTTTCCAACCTCTCATTCAACTCCTCCCTCGACTCTCCAAAGAGGACTATGTCATCTGCAAAAAGCATGCATCTGCAAAAAAACTCCCAATCTCAATAGTAGTTTATTTTTGCCACTATGACTCCTTGTGTTGATACATCCATCTGTGCACACTAAACTAATTCTGTATTGTTTGTTTTGGTGCCTCAAGATTCGGCGTATACACTTTCATGAGACATACATCACTTGTTGAATGTAGTTGGTGCAACACTATTTTTTAATGGTGTCTCCTGATAATACAGAATTCAGTGCAGACTAGTTCTCAAGGGGAGTTTGTACTGCTTATTTCTTCTGCATCTTTTGCCTTCATTGCTAGTGCTCTCTTGGAACTTAAGTTTTATTTACTCCCAACTCCCAAAGTATCTTACATACATCACCCAGCTTCGGAGCTAGTTCTTTAACATTTTTAGTAACAAAACACTTTATTTGCCTCATGCCCAAATATAATATCTTGAACAATAATCCAGCATTTTAATGCTAGTTAAAACTGTCTAACTTTTATGGTCTTGTACAATATCTTGAACAATAATCCAGCATTTATAATATCTTGAACAAATTGCTCTGCATTTAACAATAATCCAGCATTTATAATATCTTGAACAATAATCTGCAAATTAATGACTGTCTTTAGACTTTGATGGTCTTGTACAAGTATGCCATAAAAATGATTTTCAATCTAACTTAAGTTTGGTTGAAGTTATTGATCTGACATTCTCAGTGCATGGAAGTTATAAATTAGGATGCTTG
>NC_038246.2:28457121-28458442 GCF_000004515.6 Glycine max
CTAGGTAAATAGCTAGGTTGCACTTCATAGGCCTGGCCTATTTAATCTGCAGTCTGCACAAAATTTTAACATGGTGAAATTCAACCCATTTAAAATGTGGTCTTGTACAAGTTTGCCTGTTTAGTCTGCAAATTAATGAGTGTTGTTACTTTTGTTTGTATGCAAATTCATTTTTATGGCATACCTATATTATCTCGTTATAACAACAGTCAACAGACCATCAAAGTCCATTCACCAAAAAAAAAGACCATCAAAGTCCAAAGACAGTCTACAGGTAGGTAAGCTCTTACTACCAATTGTCCGATGTTTGAAAAAGTATTGTTTTTGACATGTGTGTGCGCCAATGATTTTCAGTAGTTTTAGAGTGGAGACTACGTACTTAGTGGTCTTGAATATAAATCTTTTAAAACTACTCTATAAATGTAGTGTGCCGTCCGAAGACACGGACAAGGAAAAACTCAAAGAAAAAGAATCATATGATTCGGTACATAACTTGGTAAACTTAAGCAAAATGAAATCCAATGCCACTGTAAATTGAAATAACCCTAAGGTGTGTTCGCTGCCCATCTTCGCAGGATAATAATGTGCACCACAAACATGAAATAAAAATCACTTCCATAACTTCCGCAATGACATGTTTTTTTCAGTCTCTTTTTTCATCACCTTGGCCACAGCCATCTCAAAATCCTCCTGAGTCACGTGTACCCTCCGCTCCCTCAATGCAAACATTCCAGCTTCGGTGCAAACAGCCTGCAAAGGCACAAAATTTGAGCGTTGGTCAGGCTATAAAATACTTAATAACACATTAAGTTAACATTTACAAACAAATTGCTCTGCATTTGCATTAGTATGAATACTTAAATTCATCACTGCCTACTGCCTACTTCCTACCACTATGATTTACAATTTACTTCATACAACATTCTGAAAAAATAATTCAGCCTTACTTCTTTTATTAAGTCATCAATTATACCAGCGTCACAGAATAAGCTCATATTATAATGGATTCTCTTGTGTCGAACATCTCAACTAGTTATTAACCCATTCATAAAAAAACTATCAATCTCAATAACAACAACAACAACAACAACGCCTTATCCCACTAGGTGGGGTCGGCTACATGGATCAACTTCCGCCATAATGTTCATTCAAGTACCATACTTCTATCCAAATCATTAAGTTCGAGATCCTTCTTGATAACCTCTCTTATAGTCTTTTTGGGTCTTCCTCTGCCTCAAATTGTTTGCCTTCTCTCCATCTGGTCTACTCTCCTCACTACAGAGTCTACCGGTCTTCTCTCTACATGCCCAAACCACCTAAA
>NC_038246.2:28468792-28485678 GCF_000004515.6 Glycine max
TATTAATAAGGAAACTTGTAAGTAAGTTTTATGTTAGGAAACAAAGTTTGAATTTCAAAGTGCATGTCCTGGTGTATTCAAATGCTAAAAACTAGGACCACTCAAAGGTTTTTGTTTCCCCATTATTTATCAGTATAAAAAAATTGTTGAAAGTGTATATATAATTCATGCTCAAATTTAATTTTCATGTTCAATTTAAACTTTAGTAGACAAAAATTAATGGTGATATTTTCAATATTGGAGGACCAATAGTACAATGAAAATTTTAAGTGTCCTATATCTTTTGTAGGCAACAAATAGGTTGTTATGTGTCTAATACTTATTTTTTAATGAGAACACGATTCCTACTCATTCCATGACCATTGATCAAAGAAGAGTTTAAATAAATTTAATACCTCTTGAGGATATCCTTTATATACAGTAACAATTACTTGATGTCACCGAAGCTCGTACACAAGTGTATACGTCAAGAAAAGGAACTTTCATTTGATCTTTTCTCTTATTTGAGTCGACAAAGAGGACATTACTCATGTGGAGATCCTACCTTTCTTTAAATAGATAGGTAACCTATTACCCAACCATCATGGATATTATGCATATGAATACATATTAGGTTGTACATTCATGGTAATTCCCTAAGCCCAAATTGTATCACTCAATTAAACATTGAGCTCAGAGGAAAAACATATAGGTTGTATATTCAACCCATATTTGAAATAAACAAAATACACCCATCAGTAGAAGGTCAAACAAAGAAAATTCTAACATCTTAGACCTTAAAATGATTGCTTCACATATATAGATACTAATAAGTTCTCTATTCCAAACATGCATTTTCTTTACTTGTTATTGTGTTATTTCATAACTTTACTTAAAGCCTTACTAACTTAAACATATAAACTTGTATGGTCTCATTCTTAGTTCAAGTAATTCATTACAAATATGAAGGGGGAAACTACTTTAAACTAACTCAATCCACCATATAAAAGGGGGAGACTACTTTAAACTAACTCAATCAAACAAATATGAAATCACTCTCATTTGTAATTAAGAACGATTTAATACATAGACAAAAAAGATTTAACAATACTAGACCATCTTAGCAGCCTAAAGTCATCTTATCAAGAAGATGTGTATGTACCGAAAAGTAAGAAAAATGTATAATTATATAAATAAAAATCCAATAATAATAATAATAAATACGCTTTTATTTCCTTAACAATTAAATTAAATAGGATTCTTGAAAGTGAGTTTAATAAACATGGATACGTCAATCGTGTACTCAATGATCATAAATTAACATTGGGAATCAAATGCAATTCATTTTTCCTCCCAATAGCCAATCCGAAGTGTTCATCCATATTCATTTCCTCAGGTTTCATCTTGTTTGGGAGTTCCCAGTTGAAGTGATACAGTAGTAGAGCTAGTGGAAGCATAATGCTAGCTAAACCCAATGTCATGCCTGGGCATATTCTTCGTCCTCCCCCAAAAGGGAGATAGTTAAAGTTATTCCCTTTGAAATCGATAGAACTACCCTCGAACCTTTCAGGGACAAACCTATCAGCATCAATCCAATATTGGGAATCCTTACAAATTGCGTATGCATTTACCATGACTTTAGTTTTGGCAGGTATTTCATAGCCATCAATGATGGTTGGTTGAGAGCATTCTCTAGGGAGCAATAAAGGAGTAGGTGGGTGTACCCTGAATGTCTCTTTGATCACCAACTTCAAATAAGTAAGTTGCTCTAGATCACTTTCATGAATTATTTCCTTTTCTCGAAAAGCTTGTCTCAATTCAGCTTGTGCTTTCTCCCTCACTCTTGGATTTCTCATCATTTCTGCCATAGCCCACTCTAGTGTTGATGCTGAAGTATCAGTTCCAGCAGCAAATATGTCCTGGTGAATCAAATAAAATATCTTTATATAAAGTTTGGTAAAATGAAAAGAGAAATTGCATTTATATATCAAAATCGGGCAACTTTTTTAATAGAAAAGGAAGAAAAATGTAAGATAAAGTAATTAGTACAAATGAGAGGATTAAAGAGATTAATGTTATAAAAAGAGATGTTAGTGAGAAAAAACGTACTTCAGAAACAGGAAATATAATAGAAGTTTTGAGGCATTTACTTACCAATATCAAAGCTTTGATGTTGTTAGCTTTGATGTTGTTAGTCGTCATTTGGATGTCGAGAGTGTCATCTTGTTGGATTCTGAGAAGAAGATCAATAAAATCTTGGTCCGCTCCATCTTCTTTTGCAATTTTGTTCTTTTCTTGATGCTCTCTGATGATGTTTTCCAGGACCTTGTTAACCTGCTTGTGCAACTTCTTCAATCTGGTCATCTTTCCAGTTAGGAAATATAAGAATGGAATTGAAGGAAAGACATCAGCAAGGTCGAATCCTCCCCCGGATTCTACGATTTTTCGGATCAAAGACACAACAAACTCATCTTGCTCCTTGTATATGCCACCGAATGATACCCTGGAAATTGAGGCACATATCAATGAGAAAATTCTACTGGTGAGATTGATAGGCGAACCAGCAGATTCGCGAATGGAGTCGATAAACTTTGCTGCCTCGTCTTCTCTAATGGAAGCAAAAGACTGAACTCTTTTGGTGCTCAGAAGCTCCGTGGCACACATTTTCCTCATTTGTCTCCAGTGATCACCATATGGAGCAAAAGCAATGCCCAATCCCCCGTAGGATATCATTTGACCAAAAACAAGATGGGGTCTCTGAAGAAAAGAAACATCATGTGTTTTCACTATTTCCTTGGCCATCTTTGGGGAGGATGCAATCACTGCTGAAATTTCACCAAGTTGGAGGTGCATGAGGGGTCCATATTTTTTGGCAAGATCTCTCAGAGCATGGTGTGGAAGTGAACCTGCTTCTGCTAGTTGATGCAGGTTCCCTATGATGGGTAGTTTCTTTGGTCCTGGTGGAAGTTTCTGAGAGACACTACTTTTGTAACATTTGGCAAGCCAATGCAATACAAAGAACAAGCCAATAAGCAACAAGTAGCTTTGAGCTTCCATGGCTTTCTAGTTTCGAGCTAGTCTATAGAGTTAATTAGCTCTGGAGTTGGGAGCAACCTAAAGCTCTCAAGTATGTTTGTATTGTTTGCCTAGGGCTTGTTCCTACTTATAGAATCTTGAATCAGCAAGGTCAACAATTTATTCATTTGTTTTTAGAAGATGCATTTTTGGGGCGTTGAATGACTTCTTTTCAATTCTTGATGGCCGTTGAATCATTTATTTTCTTTTAAATTGTTTTAGATTCCATTTTTAATTGCAGTTACAGTTATTTTACATGGAATATATTCACTTCATTAGGATGTCATCGTTACTCCTTTATATTGTGTAATACTATTGTAGATATATAAGTGCCACTTGGGCAACAATAGTTAATGTGGCAGTGAGAACCTTGACCGTTGAAAGCTATAATTGCTGTTGCACATGCACACTAAGTCAAAATAGAAATTGTCGATGCACTCTAATTGCTGTTGGGCACCAAGTCAAAGTATCTAACTGGGCAGTAGTATTTGATTATTTTCTTAACAATTTCTCATTATGTCCTTCAAAGATAAACAATTTCTCCTTATTTACCTCCTTTATTTTACTTTATACTGATTTGATCCTTCAAATGCATGTAAAATGCAAGTTATTATGTTTTATGTCCAAAGAATTAACCGTATTAAAATAATTAATAGAATTCGTTCGTGAGGTGATGAGCTCAATAATACCTATTGCAATTACAAACTATAAATTATAGATTTTATACAAGCATCTATGACTCTTTCTTCAAGCTTGCAAGTGTATTGACTGTATATTGAGGATTCTTTTTTTTTTAGTTTTTTATCATTCTGTCAGGGGAGTTTCACTAGGTCCCATGTCAACCCTCTAACATGGCAACTAAAAAATATGAGTTACGTAAGGATAGGTCATTCAAGTCTTTTTTCTAATTGAATCCAGCTAGTATCACTTTCGTACAGTATCCTTCTTATCACGGTAATGCGAAGTGATGAATAAATTAAGAGGTTTTTGTTTTCTTACAAGGGTGATTAAATTGAATGAGTTTATAATAAACTAAATATTATTATTTTAATTTTGTTTTGTGAGTTGTACTTCATATATGCAACTTAACTTTTATCATAAAAAATAGATAAATTGTATTTATTAAATACAGTTTATGTATTTTTTTTAAAAATAATAATAGGGTTAAATAATTAATTTTTGAAGTGCTTTTTGAATTTTGGTTCCTATATTATTTTTTTTTCATTTTTAGTGTCTATAAATTTATATTTTTGCAATTTTAATTTGTATATATAATATTTTATAATTATATATATAAGTGTGATTCTGGTCTATTAAACGCAAATACGTAAGTGTGGGTCGATCCCGGAGATGCGGATGCTCAAACTTGGAAAGGGCCAAGCATGGGTCAGATTCGGTTTCTCTGCAGTGTGGCGATTGGGCTCGACGGTGCTGTTTCGGTAGGTGTTGTTGTTTCTTTCCATGGAGGGGTTTGTGTGGGATATGATGTTGGGTGATTATACATCGGCAAAAGGAGATGATGGAAGTGGGGGAGGTTGGTGGATGAAGGTGTTGTTTGCGGCTGATAGGAGGAGAATAGCGGTGCTCGGTAGTGATGGGCGGCCGCAGGCCAATGCAGGGGTCATTGGAAACGGTGGAGAGGAAGGGAGAGTAAAATTTGGTGGGGAAGGTGTACAATAGTAACAGGTACCGTAGATTAATCTAAGGGTTCTAAAGAGTGGTGCAAAATTGTGATATATTATATAATAATCCACATACTGATTAAAAATAAAAAGAAAAGAGACCGCAGCCTAGGAAAAATTGACCAAATTTTGAATATGATGTTTTCGAAACCTTTTGTAATTAGGAAAGGTGTTGAAATAATTAAATAAAGGAGACTGCTGCCCAATGTCAAAGTGTTTAGTCATGTTCCTTATTGTATTGCTGATTTGATTATTAATGAAATGTCTTAAGTTTGTTTCTGTCAAAAACAAAAAGGAAAGGTGTTTTATGAAGTTGCTAAAAAAATATTTGAGATTATGAAAATAACTTAATATTTTATAATTTGATAACTTATTTTTATTAAAATATACTCCCAATCTAAAGGAAAATACATACACAAAATAGAAGTTGGAGTGAAAATATAAAATCGACAAAATATACTGTAAGAGAATGGTTTTCTGATTTTCTGGTCCCAATAATTGAAACTTGTATGAATACATATGTTAGATTAATAAAATTATGTGCATCAGACCTTATATGAACACTTGTTTCTCGTCAAATCGTTCTGTCCTTGGTCAAGACCATGGAGCAAAACTGGACCAGTGATCCCTGCCTCCCATGTTTCATAATGCCGATCAACAATCTTCCAGTGATAAAAGGAAACATAAATCTATGGCTAGCAACATAATGATTAAGCATAGGTACTGAATACTAACTGGTAAATAGAAATATAAAGATGCACAGTTGGACACAAAAGAAACTACATGTCTAACTGCGACTCTGTAAACCTGAAAATTGCCCATTAACAAACACAGGAACAGTATGTCCTGCAGACTGCACATTAATGCTGGGTTTTTTTCCGCCTCGAATAAAGGATTCGGATGAACATATGTCAACGCTGCATCATCAACGCTGCATCATGCCAACCAGAAAATAGTAAGATTAAATGCTGAGAACCGACAAGGTAGGATATCAGAAACTATCTATGCCAAAAAGTCTTTTTGTAGAAGTAATCATAATTTAAAAAAAATACATTCTTACCTTAAAAAAGTCTTAATAGTAAATTTGTTAGAACAAAGGAGAATGTGGATGAAAGTTTGAAAAAAAGAAAGGAAAAAAAAAGAAAAAAAAAAAAGGCTTCAAGTCTCACATCGCTCAGGATAAACACTTGAGTAGTGTTTCACTCCCTATATATAGAGAACTCCTTTCTTCATTTTTCTTTGCCTCAGTTGAAAAGCATTTCCTCAACTTTTCTTTCTCCCTCTTATATTTCAACTGATGCATTTTCGGCAAACTTCTCCCTCTTTCTATCTGTCGCTCTAAAAATTTCGGTTGGCTATAAGAATGATTTTTTAAGCCATAATTTCGGTTGGCTATAAGAGTGACTTTTTAAGTCATATTTTCGGTTGGCTATAAGAGCGACTTTTTAAATCATAATTTTAGTTGGCTTTAAGAGTGACTTTTTAAGTCATATTTTCGGTTGGCTATAAGAGCGACTTTTTAAGTCATAATTTCAGTTGGCTATAAGAGTGACTTTTTAAGTCATATTTTCGGTTGGCTATAATAGTGACTTTTCAACTCATACTTTTCGGTTGACTATTAGAGTGACTTTTCAAGTCATATTTTCGGTTGGCTGTTAGAGTGACTTTTCAAGTCATATTTTTGGGTGACTTTAGAGTGACTTTTCAAGTCATACAAGAGGGTGTAATTCTAGAAAAGGTTCCCTCAGTGCAGTGGGAATCTTATACAGTGATCTGGGCTATTTTATCCTGGGGACGTCGTGGTTGATAGTCTGCTTGCACAATTTTTTGGCAGTGCCACGAAACTTCTTAAAGAAAGCGACATTGTCCGTGACTCAGCCAGTAATTTTTTTGGTTTGCCATAAACTATTGTTACAACAAAATTACAATTGAAAAGTTTCATTTGTTAAATCTAATCCAAACTGGGCAATACGATAAAAATCGTTGTTTTGGACGATATATGTATATGTAGAAAGTCTTTATTTCTAGTATTTACTATATTAGTATTTGTGGATTTGCTTGTTCTTTTCTTTTTTCTTTCTATAGTGGAGATAGTCGCACCTAATGACAGATCACGGCCATATTATTAAAAGCTTGGGGTAAGAATGGGTTTCGATTAAAGTCTAAAAAAGCCATATGGGTGTTCTAGAAGATAGTTACCTCTTTTTGTAAAGAGTTTATGGGGTTCCACCTGTGCTTCTGGTAGACCTTGGAGCTTATTTCATTTGTGAGATATTATAGAGGACTCTGAAGCATGCCTTCATGTAATCTGGTGGCTGCTAAATTATTGTAATATCCCATCTGCGTTATTCAAAAATTAGTAATCATTGTTTTTAATTTCTTTTCGTCTTTCCATATAAAAAAATTATTTTCATCTAAGATCTTAAATAATAATTAGTGAATGACATTTACCTGCAAACAGCTTGATAGGCAGCTGGGAAAGAAATAGCTAAGAAATGGCTGATTGAGATAAGTTTTTTGATGATCCTTTATTAATTCCACTTCTTTACATGTTTATACTATTTCATTCAAATAGAATTCAATTTGTTATCACGGAGTTATCTAGCATCCTGCTCAACAACTAATTAGTGGAATTGCTATAACTGCCTGAGGATAGTGGATCCCTACAACCAGCTTGGTGATTCTTGCTTTGGCACCTCAAACGTATTCCTGAAGGTAATTGGGTTTCTTAATGACTCTCCTTGGCCTTTTAATGTTACTGCTAGCTTCTGGTATAAAGCCTGTGTTGTACCTGCTGTGTTGTTATTGCTGTCAACACCCCCTTCCCCGAAAACAACCTTGTCCTCAAGGTTGTGTCTGGAGTATATCATCCCACAATTCCCATGAAGTATCTTCTGGAGCTAAGCCATCCCATTGGACCAGGACCTTTATGATTGGGGGAGAAACTGAGTTGTCACACTTCCAATCCAAAATGGTTAATGGAGTAACAAGTGAATGATTATTGAAGTTGGCTCGGGAAAGTTCTGCTGGAGAGGGAGGTAATGGTTCCTGATGGAGCTTCAAGAGGGAAATGTGGGAAACCGGATGAATTCGAGAAGAAACCGGCAATTGCAATTTGTACGCTACTGGTTCAATCCGTTCTAGCACCTGGAAAGGCCCGTAAAAGCGTTTGGTCAATTTGGTATAGGTAGGGGCTAACGACATTTTTCTGTAAGGGCGAAGCCGGACATATACCCAATCGCCTACAGCGAAGGAAACATCATGGTGATGCTTGTCTGCCGTAGTTTTCATGGCTTCCTGTGCTTTGCGTAAACGGTGTTGCAGGGCCACATGAATTTCAGTCCTGGTGGTTAGCAAAGAATCAACAGCATCAATAGAGGAGGTGCCCTGTAAGTATTGGACTAGTGTTGGCGGTGGTTTTCCATAAATTGCTTAGAAAGGCGAAACTCCGATGCCGGAATGTATGGTCGTGTTGTAAGTACTGCTCTAAAGTTCGGTTAAGTACTTCCGTTTGACCATTGTTTTGCGGATGGTAGGTGGTACTCATTCGAAGCTTTGTGGCGCTTAAACAGAATAGCTCGTGCCAGAAGCCACTGATAAAAATAGGATCTCTATCGGAGACCAAGCTTTGTGGAAATTCGTGGAGCTTACAGACCATGTCGAGGAATAATACGGCCACCTTGTATGCTGTATGGTGGGCAGGAAGAGCACCAAAATGAGCCCCCTTGGAAAATCGGTCTACGACCACTAATATCACCGTGAAACCGTGGGATGATGGCAGTCCTATGATGAAATCGAGGGACAAATCTTCCCATATGCGGGAAGGTATGGGAAGAGGTTATAGGAGACTGACAGCCTCTTTGTTTCGTATTTAGTCTGTTGGCACATGGGACATTGCATGACGTACCAGCGGACATCTTCCTGTATATGTGGCCAATCAAAATTCTGTCGTAAACGATGAAGTGTCTTTGATACCCCTGTGTGACCGCCGAGAGGAGATGAATGAAATTCCTCTAAGAGTTAGCCAATAAAAGGTGTTGGGAAGGGAATCCAAATATGGCCTTGTCGGAAAATAAGGTCCTTATGAATGGCGAGGTCAAAGTGAGCATCTAGGTGCAATTTAATGTTATGCAGGAGATCAACATATTGGGGATCCTATAACAAAGTGTGATGGAGTTGATGCAAAAAAAGTGAAATTAGGCATAGTCAATGATAAGCAGGTGGCCTCGGTCGGGAAAAGTCTGGACAACGCATCAGTAACGACATTAGCAGACCCTGGCTTATACTTAAAAGTGTAATCATATCCCAGAAGCTTAGACAAATATGTCTGCTGTTCCGAGGTCTGAATGACCTAAGACATGAGATCTTTGAGGCTCTTGTGATCCATGAGGATGGTTAAGGAAGTGCTCAGCAGGTAATGGCGCCATTTCTTAACAGAGGATGTGATTGCATGCAACTCGCTAACATAAGTCGATGCTCTCTGTAACTGAGGACATAGAACCTTGCTATAATAAGCAATTGGGTGGTCTTCCTGAAGTAACACTACACCCTTGGCGTAGCCCGACTTGTCTGTTTCAATTGTAAAAGGTAGCAAAAAGTTGGGAGTTGCCAAAATAGGGGCCTGGGTCATCACTTGTTTAAGATGTTGAAAAGCTTGTTGCGCCTCTGGGGACCAACAGAATTGGTCCTTCCGTAAGAGCGAGGTAAGGGGCAAAGCTATGGCGGCATAACGCTTAATAAATTTGCTATAGAAGCTAGTCAACCCCAAGAAATCGTGCAGAGTTGTGGGGGATGTTGGAATTGGCCAGGCAAGCATAGCTGCCACTTTGTCAGGGTTTGGGGCCACTCCTTGGGTCGAGATGATATGGCCCAGGTAATTGAGTTGATTTTGAGCGAATAAGCACTTAGATTGACGGAGAAGGAAATTGCGCTCTGATAAAGTAAACAAAACAACCTCTAGACGTGTAACATGAGAGTCCAAATTGGAGTTGTAGATGAGGATGTCATCAAAGAATACCGTGACATATTTCCTCAGAAATGGGCGGAGCGCGTCATTCATGGCAGCCTCGAAAGTAGAAGGAGCATTGCAAAGGCCAAATGGCATCACCTTGAACTTGTAGTGGCCTTGGTGAGTTCGAAATGCCATTTTATGGACGTCAACCTTGGCCATTCGTATTTGGTGAAATCCTTGGCGCAAATCAAGCTTTAAAAACCAGGATGCTTGGCCCAAATCATCAAGCAACTCATCAATGGTAGGCATAGGGAAACGGTCTTTAACAGTGGTGGCATTTAAAGCCCTGTAATCCATACAACAGTGCCATGTTCCATCTTTATTTTTGACCAAGAGTATAGGGGACGAGAAAGGACTGTGACTTGGCTGGATTAGGCCGGCTTCAAGCATGGATGCGATTTGCTTCTCAATTTTCGCTTTCTGGGAATAAGGATATCGATAAGGTTTTGACGTTGACAGGAGTGGTGTGTAGGAGGAGATGGATATGATGTTGTATGTTGCAAGGTGGGGGTAATTGGCTTGGTTCAGTAAAGATACCAGTATATCGGGTGATGACAGAGGTTATCTGAGCAGGGGTATGGACAATATTTGTTGGGGGTGAAGATGGGGAAGGGTGGGCTGGTGTTGTGGTGATATGGAACAGAGCTGAGATGCTCTGGATCTAGGCAAGTCTTTTGTTTTGGTGGGCTGAGGCAGATGAAGGAAGAGGGGGAGCATCGACACTAAAGGTGATCTTGCGGCCCATGTGCACAAAAGTCATGGTCAAAGTTTAATAATTAGTAGCAATTGGGCCCAATAACTTGAGCCACTGCACTCCTAATTCAATATCAGCACCACAAATAGGCAGGAGAAATAAATCAAGGGTAAATGAGTGACCCTGAATCGAAACCAGAACTTGGAGGGACAAGGTATCACAATCAAGGGTATAGCCATTGCCTACCATAACTCGAAGGGCGGTGGTTGGGGCAGAGGGTAGGGTGAGGAATTTTGCTACGCCCGATTGGATGAAATTGTGGATGCTGTCGCCGTCGACGAGGATGACAACCTGATGGTGCAAAGAGCCCAGAAGACGAAATGTTTGTGGCGTAGGAGTGCCTTCCATGGTGTTCAGACTTATTTGAGGGACCAACGAGGGTTCAGTCAAAGAAGGCCATGGTGAATCAAGAAGGACAGGGTCCAAGGAGAACTCAAGGTCCTCGTTTGCGATGAGAAGGTGTAGGGGGGGCTTACAGTGGTGACTATGAGACCACTTGTCATCGCAGTGGTAGCACAACCCCTATTCACGGCAGACTGCCATCTCCTCCGCTGTGAGTCTCTTGACGGGAAGCTTAGACGAAGGGGTAGAAAAAGGGGTCGAGGGTTTAGGCAACAAGGGTGAATGGTGAGTCGAAAAACTGCGCTGGCCATGATGGCGGTCCAGCATCTTATCTTCCTGGAGTCGTGCGAGATCGATCGCCTGAGGAAGAGAAAGAGGGCGCAGAGCTTGAACTTCCCGGTGAAGTTCCAAAATCAACCCTTGGATGAAGCAGCTCAACAAGATGGAAGGGGCAAGGCCCACAATCCGATTCGCCAATCATTCGAACTCCATAAGGTACTCACTAACAATGCCGATCTATTGGAGTTTGAACAAAGCGCCTTGAGGGTCATCGTAGAAGGAGGGAACAAACCGTGATTCCAGAGCTTGAAGCATGGCCTGCCAGGAAGGGAAAAACCCGTTCCAGGACATCCATTGGTACCATGACAATGCAGGGCCATCCATGTAAAAGGATGCAGCGCAGTGGGACAACACTGCAGTGGGAGGAGGCGCCGGTGCCAAAGGGAGAGGGGTGAGGAAAACAACCGGCAAAACCACTCCCCCAGCCACGTTCGTCCTTCGCTTCTAGGACTGACTCTCTACCGAAGAAGAAGCACCATTCACTGTGTTGGCGACTGCACTGTCCAAATCCTGTCCCTTGTCTTCGTCCGTGTTGGAATCGCTGATTCAACGGACGTGAGGGCGGCATTTAGAGAGAGAAACAGAGAGACAGAGAGAGTGAAATCGAACTTGGAAGTGTGAAAATACATATATATTTAAACTTAAAGACATTTTTCAAAAACCATCTTTGTATCCCTGTTTCTTAAGATGGTTTTACAATGAAACCGTCTTAAATAACTTTCGTCTTAAAAGAGCATGATTCAAAAGAAAAAGATGAAGAGAAAAGTAAGGAGAAAGCACAACAAGGGGAGAAGTACTCACAAGTAGAAATTCAACAAGAAAGTATTCTCCAAGTCAATACCCATCTCATCAACTGATTGTCAAGGAAGAAAGGCATGGAGAACATGAGAAAGCCTTAAGTGCCATTCTTTCCTTGATCACTAGCACTTCTTTTGCAATGATATGGAAGGTGCTTCTAGAATACATGACTTTCATGGAGTCTCTAGCTAAGAGGCGAAAATGTAAGGAAGTTGTGTTCTTTGTGACCTTCATGGCACTTTGAAGGCATTTGACTCGTCAAGCTAATGACGTTAAAAAAATGCTTATTGGGAGTCAACCCAGGATTTCTTATATCTCTTTTAGTTAGTTGTAATTTGATTTTTTTAGGATAGTTGTGTTATTTCTTTTTTTTTTATGATTTTCTGCATTTTAATTTCAGAAATTTAATTCCAGTAGTTTAAATTCAGTCATTGAATAAGAATTGCATGATAATTATGAGGTCACTATTTAAGCTTTTTCTGAAAGGACTCAGAGCTCTACAGTAAATGAATAGATATGGATAGGATAAAATCACCTGAATTGATAAAGAAAAGTCATAAAATCATACCTCCTGGGCAAAGAGGGCATACTAGGTCCCAACAACATTATCACATCCTAATAACTTATCTTTTAATCATCTTATTTTTTTCTTTTTCTTATCTTATTGTTTTTTTATCTTTATCTTAATATTTAATTTTCCTATCTTTTACTTTTCTTATCCTATCTTTTTTTATCTTCTATTATCTTTCTTTATCTTTTATTTTAAATTTATTATTTCTTGCTTGTAAATTGGATTTGCATTAATCTAAGTACAAATAAAGTCTCTATGGATTCGACACTCAGACTTTCAAGTACTTCACTACTTGTGACACATTTGGTATACTTGCCAACGAGTTAACAAGTTTTTGGCGCCGTTGTCGGGGACTTTGTTTTTCGTACTTGATTATTTGCATATTCCAATTTTAAAGCAATTAGTTTTCACATTTTATTTTTTATTTTATTTTACTTTCTTTTTATCAAAAAAAAAAAAACTTTTTCTTGTGAGTCTATGCTTGCAGGTTAGAACCTCAAAAGAACTTGATCCATGGAAGACATTTGTAAGAGGTGGACTGAGTATCTTGACAGCACACGATCAAGGGTCAATCACCCACAATCGATAAATTGTGATTTTTGTGGAGAAGAGCATTTCAATGACAACTGTCATCTCTACTCCATGAAAAATTCTTGGTGGGGACAAGAGTTATACCCTTACAATCAATATGAAGAAAGAACTCCTAATCTTGAAAGTGTGTTCACGAAATTCACGGCATACCATCCTAGCTCTACTGCCAATCAAAACTCAATGCAAAATCAGGAAATTCAGGTTGGAAACAGCTACTCCATGGAAAATTATCAATGGGAGCAAGAGTTACAACCCTACAATCAATATGAAGAAGAAAGAACTTCTAATCTGGATAATTTATTGATGCAATTCAAGGAAGTCACTGAATATACTCAACAAGCATTTAAAAGTTTTGAAATTCAAGTTGGTAAGCTAGCAGAAGAAGTGACTAAATTTATGGCCAGAAGAGAAGAAAACTTTATAAAGGTTGAAGCTCAAGAGGAAAGCCCTGTACGAAACCATGATTCAAAAGAAAAAGATGAAGATAAAAGTGAGGAGAAAGCACAACAATGGGAGAAGTACTCACAAGTAGAAATTCAACAAGAAAGTATTCTCCAAGTCAATACCCATCCTCATCAACTGATTGTCAAGGAAGAAAGACATGGAGAACATGAGAAAGCCTTAAGTGCTATTCTTTCCTTGATCACTAGCACTTCTCTTGCAATGATATGGAAGGTGCTTCCAGAATACATGACTTTCATGGAGTCTCTAGCTAGGAGGCAAAAATACAAGGAATATGTGTTCTTTGTGACCTTCATGCCACCTTGAAGGCATTTGACTCGTCAAGCTAATGACGTTAAAAATACGCTTATTGGGAGGAAACCCTGGATTTCTTATCTCCCTTTTAGTTAGTTGCAATCTGATTTTTTTAGGATAGTTGTGTTATTTCTTTTCTTTTTATGCTTTTGTGCATTTAAATTTCAAAAATTTAATTCCAGTAGTTTATCTTCTATTATCTTTTATTTTAAATTTATTATCTATTGCTTGTAAATTGGATTTGCATTAATCTAAGTACAAACAAAGTCTTTGTGGATTCGACACTCGGACTTCTGAGTACTTCACTACTTGTGACACATTTGGTACACTTGCCAATGAGTTAACATTGCTCAGAAGGATTTGATATGGGACGATATTCAGGTATTTTAGTTAAATCTTTCATTTTATTCATTGATAATCAAAATTGTAATTTAGTAACAATAGAATGTAATTTTTTGTTTGTCAGACTGAATTTGATATCCCTGAAGCATCGGATCTGAGGACAAAAAAGAAAATACTTCAGAATATGGGGGAGCAGTGGAGACAATTCAAGTATGATTTGACATCGAAATGGGCATTTGCAGCCGACAAGGAAAGTGTCGACGACACTGTATGCGAAAAGTACAACATTAGCAAGGAAACCCTTCCTGGGAGTTAAGTTTGTGATTTTCATTGTTTTAAACTGTAAATTGAATTATTGTTATACATTGTAATGATTACTTTCAATAATATTTAATTTCTAAAGGATATGCGCAAGAAGGCACAAGCCAACCAGAAACATAACATTGCCCCTCACGTGTTGTCTCGTGAGGGTTATGAATATTCAGAAAACAAGTTGATGGATGAGAAGAGAAAGAAAAAACTAGAGGAAGCTGCTCAATCCGGAAGCACTGACACCGTGATTGATCCTCTATCTCCCATCAGACAACACATGAAATGGAAGATGGCCCGCACAAAGAAAACTGGGCAAATGACGTCTCAGGCAGCAAAGGAAATTGCTGAGAAGATTGTAAGTCACTTTCAATTATTAGTTGCAATTATTTATGTTTATTATGTGATTGATTAAACCAATAAATGTGTTCTTTGCAGGAATCGTTGGAGGAGCAGTCGTCATACGGTTTCTTCGTTGCCATTGGGCGACCAGAACACCGTAGTCGTGTAGGTGTTGTTGGAGTTGGTGTCACGATCAAGAAATACTTTGGACTGGCTCCAAGGACCTCCCGTATGTCTTCCTCCATGGCTCCCGAAGACCTGGAGCAGCTGATGCAACAAATTAGGGACCAGTTGGAGGAGTCGATCACTGAAAAAGTGACTCAACGGCTAATGTTATCCTTTCAAGCCACAGTCCATCCAGAGATCCGAGCAATTGAAATTTGAATCAGAAAGTTACATTAAGAACTGGATGCATAATTCAAAACAGGAAGTGTACCTAGGAGCCTACCTGAATGGCTAAGTTAAACTGAACAAATGAGTTTAAATAATGTATAATAGTATAATAACCTATATTGGTCTCCACTGCAGTGCACATTGGCAAATGGTCGTCATTTTGCCTAAGGAAAATGTTGTCATCTGGTTTTGTTCATTGCATACTAGGCCAGACAACTACCTCAAAGGAATAATTAACAGGTCAGTGTTGTTTTTCAATACATTTGCATTAGTATTAGTCGGAAACATCAATATTTTAATTGTATAATAAGCATCCATGTTTGTATTCAACAGTGCTTTGAAGGACTTGACGATACTCCACAAAGTAAATCCAAGGCTGGTGCTAGGTTGATTGTTGTTAAAGTAAGTCATTTAAACAATGCTTCTACTTATATTTTAGTACTGTGTAGACTAATTTGTACTTAACGTTGAATATCTAAATTTCATAATGTTTTTAGTGTAATAGACAAAAAGGAAGCACCGAGTGTGGGTATTACGTCATGCACTGGATGTCAACTATAATCTAAGGAAGTTTCAAGAATAATTGGGAAACGGTAATTGTTTAATTCTAACAAATTTCATTTTCTTAAATTATGTTTTATTATATCATGCAGTATTTCAATGATGTCAGACCATTGGAACCTGAGAGATTGAAGGCGCTTCGCATCCAGTGGGCAAAGTATTATTTGAAAGTTAGAAATGAAACTTAGGATGTTTAGACAATTTCGTAATTGTAGTTTACTTGCTTTACATTTTTTAAAATTCATCTCTCCTAAACATTAATTATTCTTTTAATTCATAGTTATTAATAAATTTCTCATGGAATTTTTCTGGTAAAAACTGTTTCAAAATAGAATGAAAATTATATATGTTGTGTTGTGTGATCTAATTTAAAATTTGCAGCTTAATTTTTGGGTTTATTGAAAAAGCAGACAGTATATTAAAAAAATTCCTAAAAGCAACATCGGTTTTAAAAAAAAATGATGTTAACATCAACTAACAACATCAGTTTTTTAAAAAACCGATGTTAACCTACACTAACAACACTGGTTTATTAAAAAACCGATGTTAACTACCAACGTTAACATCAGTTTTAGTTAACATCGGTTTTTTAGAAAACCGATGTTGACGAATACTAACAACATCGGTTATTTAAAAAACCGATGTTGTAATTTTACGTTAACATCAGTTTTCAACAAAACCGATGTTAACGATAATACTTTCAACATCGGTTAATAACTGATGTTGAAAGTCCTAAATAACCAATGTTAAAAGCTTATTTTCTAGTAGTGTGAACACGTGTCCTCAATGGATTTCCCCATCATATCAGCCTCATAAATGCCCTCAATTCAAAGGACACAACTAGATTCTAACTTCACTCTCAACTAGAATGAGATGTAGATATAGGGGAGATCTAGAGATTCTTCCTCCACTCATCGCAACTGAGACAGAGCTCGTGCCATAACCTCAGAACCATATTTCCATTGTCGGTATTGAACATTGGTGCCATTTGTGGGGGAAAATATCACAACAAAAATTTGAAATACTATCACTGATCCATCA
>NC_038246.2:28485976-28490640 GCF_000004515.6 Glycine max
AAAGCTTAAATAGTGACTCATAATTATCATGCAATCTTATCAATGACTGAATTAAACTACTGGAATTAAATTTCTGAAATTAAAATGCAGAAAATCATAAAAAAAAAAGAAATAACACAACTATCCTAAAAAAATCAAATTACAACTAACTAAAAGAGATATAAGAAATCCTGGGTTGACTCCCAATAAGCATTTTTTTAACGTCATTAGCTTGACGAGTCAAATGCCTTCAAAGTGCCATGAATGTCACAAAGAACACAACTTCCTTACATTTTCGCCTCTTAGCTAGAGACTCCATGAAAGTCATGTATTCTAGAATCACCTTCCATATCATTGCAAAAGAAGTGCTAGTGATCAAGGAAAGAATGGCACTTAAGGCTTTCTCATGTTCTCCATGCCTTTCTTCCTTGACAATCAGTTGATGAGATGGGTATTGACTTGGAGAATACTTTCTTGTTGAATTTCTACTTGTGAGTACTTCTCCCTTGTTGTGCTTTCTCCTCACTTTTCTCTTCATCTTTTTCTTTTGAATCATGCTCTTTTAAGACGAAAGTTATTTAAGACGGTTTCATTGTAAAACCATCTTAAGAAACAGGGATACAAAGATGGTTTTTGAAAAATGTCTTTAAGTTTAAATATATATGTATTTTCACACTTCCAAGTTCGATTTCACTCTCTCTGTCTCTCTGTTTCTCTCTCTAAATGCCGCCCTCACGTCCGTTGAATCAGCGATTCCAACACGGACGAAGACAAGGGACAGGATTTGGACAGTGCAGTCGCCAACACAGTGAATGGTGCTTCTTCTTCGGTAGAGAGTCAGTCCTAGAAGCGAAGGACGAACGTGGCTGGGGAGTGGTTTTGCCGGTTGTTTTCCTCACCCCTCTCCCTTTGGCACCGGCGCCTCCTCCCACTGCAGTGTTGTCCCACTGCGCTGCATCCTTTTACATGGATGGCCCTGCATTGTCATGGTACCAATGGATGTCCTGGAACGGGTTTTTCCCTTCCTGGCAGGCCATGCTTCAAGCTCTGGAATCACGGTTTGTTCCCTCCTTCTACGATGACCCTCAAGGCGCTTTGTTCAAACTCCAATAGATCGGCATTGTTAGTGAGTACCTTATGGAGTTCGAATGATTGGCGAATCGGATTGTGGGCCTTGCCCCTTCCATCTTGTTGAGCTGCTTCATCCAAGGGTTGATTTTGGAACTTCACCGGGAAGTTCAAGCTCTGCGCCCTCTTTCTCTCCTCAGGCGATCGATCTCGCACGACTCCAGGAAGATAAGATGCTGGACCGCCATCATGGCCAGCGCAGTTTTTCGACTCACCATTCACCCTTGTTGCCTAAACCCTCGACCCCTTTTTCTACCCCTTCGTCTAAGCTTCCCGTCAAGAGACTCACAGCGGAGGAGATGGCAGTCTGCCGTGAATAGGGGTTGTGCTACCACTGCGATGACAAGTGGTCTCATAGTCACCACTGTAAGCCCCCCCTACACCTTCTCATCGCAAACGAGGACCTTGAGTTCTCCTTGGACCCTGTCCTTCTTGATTCACCATGGCCTTCTTTGACTGAACCCTCGTTGGTCCCTCAAATAAGTCTGAACACCATGGAAGGCACTCCTACGCCACAAACATTTCGTCTTCTGGGCTCTTTGCACCATCAGGTTGTCATCCTCGTCGACGGCGACAGCATCCACAATTTCATCCAATCGGGCGTAGCAAAATTCCTCACCCTACCCTCTGCCCCAACCACCGCCCTTCGAGTTATGGTAGGCAATGGCTATACCCTTGATTGTGATACCTTGTCCCTCCAAGTTCTGGTTTCGATTCAGGGTCACTCATTTACCCTTGATTTATTTCTCCTGCCTATTTGTGGTGCTGATATTGAATTAGGAGTGCAGTGGCTCAAGTTATTGGGCCCAATTGCTACTAATTATTAAACTTTGACCATGACTTTTGTGCACATGGGCCGCAAGATCACCTTTAGTGTCGATGCTCCCCCTCTTCCTTCATCTGCCTCAGCCCACCAAAACAAAAGACTTGCCTAGATCCAGAGCATCTCAGCTCTGTTCCATATCACCACAACACCAGCCCACCCTTCCCCATCTTCACCCCCAACAAATATTGTCCATACCCCTGCTCAGATAACCTCTGTCATCACCCGATATACTGGTATCTTTACTGAACCAAGCCAATTACCCCCACCTTGCAACATACAACATCATATCCATCTCCTCCTACACACCACTCCTGTCAACGTCAAAACCTTATCGATATCCTTATTCCCAGAAAGCGAAAATTGAGAAGCAAATCGCATCCATGCTTGAAGCCGGCCTAATCCAGCCAAGTCACAGTCCTTTCTCGTCCCCTATACTCTTGGTCAAAAATAAAGATGGAACATGGCACTGTTGTATGGATTACAGGGCTTTAAATGCCACCACTGTTAAAGACCGTTTCCCTATGCCTACCATTGATGAGTTGCTTGATGATTTGGGCCAAGCATCCTGGTTTTTAAAGCTTGATTTGCGCCAAGGATTTCACCAAATACGAATGGCCAAGGTTGACGTCCATAAAATGGCATTTCGAACTCACCAAGGCCACTACAAGTTCAAGGTGATGCCATTTGGCCTTTGCAATGCTCCTTCTACTTTCGAGGCTGCCATGAATGACGCGCTCCGCCCATTTCTGAGGAAATATGTCACGGTATTCTTTGATGACATCCTCATCTACAGCTCCAATTTGGACTCTCATGTTACACGTCTAGAGGTTGTTTTATTTACTTTATCAGAGCGCAATTTCCTTCTCCGTCAATCTAAGTGCTTATTCGCTCAAAATCAACTCAATTACCTGGGCCATATCATCTCGACCCAAGGAGTGGCCCCAAACCCTGACAAAGTGGCAGCTATGCTTGCCTGGCCAATTCCAACATCCCCCACAACTCTGCACGATTTCTTGGGGTTGACTAGCTTCTATAGCAAATTTATTAAGCGTTATGCCGCCATAGCTTTGCCCCTTACCTCGCTCTTACGGAAGGACCAATTCTGTTGGTCCCCAGAGGCACAACAAGCTTTTCAACATCTTAAACAAGTGATGACCCAGGCCCCTATTTTGGCAACTCCCAACTTTTTGCTACCTTTTACAATTGAAACAGACAAGTCGGGCTACGCCAAGGGTGTAGTGTTACTTCAGGAAGACCACCCAATTGCTTATTATAGCAAGGTTCTATGTCCTCAGTTACAGAGAGCATCGACTTATGTTAGCGAGTTGCATGCAATCACATCCTCTGTTAAGAAATGGCGCCATTACCTGCTGAGCACTTCCTTAACCATCCTCATGGATCACAAGAGCCTCAAAGATCTCATGTCTTAGGTCATTCAGACCTCGGAACAGCAGACATATTTGTCTAAGCTTCTGGGATATGATTACACTTTTAAGTATAAGCCAGGGTCTGCTAATGTCGTTACTGATGCGTTGTCCAGACTTTTCCCGACCGAGGCCCCCTGCTTATCATTGACTATGCCTAATTTCACTTTTTTTGCATCAACTCCATCACACTTTGTTATAGGATCCCCAATATGTTGATCTCCTGCATAACATTAAATTGCACCTAGATGCTCACTTTGACCTCGCCATTCATAAGGACCTTATTTTCCGACAAGGCCATATTTGGATTCCCTTCCCAACACCTTTTATTGGCTAACTCTTAGAGGAATTTCATTCATCTCCTCTCGGCGGTCACACAGGGGTATCAAAGACACTTCATCGTTTACGACAGAATTTTGATTGGCCACATATACAGGAAGATGTCCGCTGGTACGTCATGCAATGTCCCATGTGCCAACAGACTAAATACGAAACAAAGAGGCTGTCAGTCTCCTATAACCTCTTCCCATACCTTCCCGCATATGGGAAGATTTGTCCCTCGATTTCATCATAGGACTGCCATCATCCCACGGTTTCACGGTGATATTAGTGGTCGTAGACCGATTTTCCAAGGGGGCTCATTTTGGTGCTCTTCCTGCCCACCATACAGCATACAAGGTGGCCGTATTATTCCTCGACATGGTCTGTAAGCTCCACGAATTTCCACAAAGCTTGGTCTCCGATAGAGATCCTATTTTTATCAGTGGCTTCTGGCACGAGCTATTCTGTTTAAGCGCCACAAAGCTTCGAATGAGTACCACCTACCATCCGCAAAACAATGGTCAAACGGAAGTACTTAACCGAACTTTAGAGCAGTACTTACAACACGACCATACATTCCGGCATCGGAGTTTCGCCTTTCTAAGCAATTTATGGAAAACCACCGCCAACACTAGTCCAATACTTACAGGGCACCTCCTCTATTGATGCTGTTGATTCTTTGCTAACCACCAGGACTGAAATTCATGTGGCCCTGCAACACCGTTTACGCAAAGCACAGGAAGCCATGAAAACTACGGCAGACAAGCATCACCATGATGTTTCCTTCGCTGTAGGCGATTGGGTATATGTCCGGCTTCGCCCTTACAGAAAAATGTCGTTAGCCCCTACCTATACCAAATTGACCAAACGCTTTTACGGGCCTTTCCAGGTGCTAGAACGGATTGAACCAGTAGCGTACAAATTGCAATTGCCGGTTTCTTCTCGAATTCATTGCAGATGCATAGTCGCAAGCAGACATTATGGTA